>NC_142207.1:28915988-29068837 GCF_049639895.1 Pseudopodoces humilis | reverse complement strand
AGTGTAGGAAAGGGAAAATAATTTTGGAAAAAAAAAACAAATCAACATGAAAAAGATCAAAACTATACAAAAAAAAAATTTACCTTTCATTAAAACCTCTCAAAATCCTTAAAAAAATAATTTTCTCTTTGCTTCTGCTTTGAACTGCACAAATCCAACCCTTTTTTGTTGGGACAATACACATCCAAGATCAAAAAAGACATAATTTTGCCAGACTGTTTATGGGAATAAGTTTAAGTGATCATTCTCTATGAAATTAAGGTAAAGGCTTTTGCATCTAAAACATTATAACTGAGAGTTGGTCAGGAAATGTCTCATTTTTCACAAACTGCCAGGCACAGAGAAGGAAATCACATTACTGATTAAAACCACCAAATATAATGAGAAGCTAGTTTTCATAAAAATAATACAAGCTGTGAGAGTGGAATGAGAGAATAATATTTTTATTTGTGACTGTAGCTACACATTAAAATATGAAATATTAATAAGGACTATAATAGTTATAATATTTCATATTTTTCTAGATTTTTTGCCACATCACTCTAGTTCAAATAAATACCAATGAGCTGCATTAAAAATAAATTTTCAATAAATGGAACAGCATGTACCTTTTTCTTTGGAATTACTTTACTTAAAAAGATTGCTACTATTTCCACATGTTCCACCTTGATTTCTGCAAATAGTGTCACTGTTAAAGTCACAGTTATAATCAATAAAGATATATGAATTGGCCTAGAAAACATGAAATAGCTGATTTTACACTGAGAAGAGCAGAGCATTTTGCTGCCCAGCACATAAATACAAGGGAGTGCCAGAAAGGGGGACCTGGAAAAAGGAATCATAAACAGGCAATGGGGTTTTTTTTGCACTCCTGCTTTTGGTGGTTTGTTCTTACTTTGCTAATAAACTCTTGGCTGAAACTCTTCACTGGTGAAAAGGCAAAGAAAGGGCCTTGAGAAACGGCTTAGTTTGATTCAAGGTGAGATTTTCCAGCAGCAGCCAGAACCTTGCACCTGCCTGAACATATCATTTCACCTCTGCACAGATTCCCACCGGGATTCAGCCAATGAACAGATGCAAAGGAGCAGGAATTTATTGGATGAAAGGAAAGGTTTGTACATCAGATACAAACACCGAGTTGTAGGTGCAGGAAAAGCTTTGTATATTGAGCTGCACTGTTTGACACATGCCTCTTTAAAGCAATGCAGGTAAAGAGAGGTGGCCTTCCTGGCTGCTGTGTGTGCTGCCTGTACAAAGCCCTGTGAGCTGCATTTTGCTTTAGCTACAACACCCACATCTCACTTCTGCTGCTCCTTACTGAATGGAGAACCCCACATGAAGTGCAAAGAAGCAAAAGCTGTCCAAATGGACAAAGCAGCTTCATTGACAAAGGTGCAATATTTGACAGCACCTTGTAACACAGAATCAGAGAATTTATTTGGGTTGGAAGAGACTTGTAAGATCATTGAGTACAACTGTTTACCCAGCACTGCCAAGTCCACCACTAAAGGCCACATCTACACATCTTTTAAATACCTTCAGGGATGGTGACTCCACCACTTCCCTGGGCAGCCTATTCCAATGCACAGTAAGAAAAAAATACATGCCATCAATTATTTATTTTGCATTTCAGTTTATCTCTATCTCCTGCTATTTTATTTCTGTAACTGTGCTACCTTATTTTGTAAAGTGCTTTAGGGATTAAGTGACAGAAAAGACAAAAAGAGAAAAATATATATCTTCATTTAGAGATTTAGATTTTATAGAGAGAAATAATTATTAGTATCACCTGTTACATTGTTCCAAAATTACTTCCAGATCCCAAAGAATGAATTAGTTACAGGAAATTAGAGTCCATTAAATACTCTTGTTCACAAAGTAATCAGTAACCAACAGCCGTCTTTCAATTTAAAAGCCCATCTTCCTAATGGCCAATGTACTGCTGGCTTCAGGTTAAAAGAGCACGTGTTCCTAGTTTGTCTGTCTCAGCAGAAGATGATGGTGTATTTGCAGTAGGCTGACACTCCTCCTTATCTGCCTGCACTCCTGTACTTGGAGAAAATCACTAGCAGTTGAGATAAGCAGGTACCTGAACCCAGAGGTGACAGATTGTTGCCTTTTACAAGGTGAATCATATTTCTTAAAATGCACAGCAGAGGAATTTTACCCTGTGAAAAGCGAAGCAACAGGTTTAGAGTTCTGTATCAGTCAGTGGTGAAAATCTTGGAAGTTGCACTGACTAAAACTATCACTTTAGTGTGACTAATAGGGAATGGTCTCATGTTATTATGGGACCTTGTAAAATGAGGATCCAAATGTTCCAGTAAAATTAAATAAATTAATTTTCTTTCTTCTCTCACCTCCTTCACTCTCATCTGTTGCCTCTTAAGGGACTCACCATGTCATGATCTATGAGATGTGTGTTTGCATGTATGTACAAACATATTTATGCAATGATATATGCATATAGACGAAGAAACCAGCTATAGACCAGCTGTGCAATGACTGGACTGCAAGATTAAGTACAAGTATGCTGCAGCAAAGAAGGAAATGTTCTGCTTAAAATACAATGGGCTCACAGCACAAGTTATGCTGTGCTTGGGGTAGTACTTAATGTGTTTGTGCACCCATTGTTGACACCAGTGGAATGGCAAGGCACTTATAATCATTAGTTCTAGCTGTGGGATGGATAGCAAAGGTCACCACATTTGTCTCCAGGAGTCACTCTGAATTCTTCAGAAATTGATAAGAGGATGCAGACTGGTGATATCTGTTTTGATACATCAGATCTGAATATAGCACAGAATGAAGGGATATGCTGGGAATTCAGCACTCTGGACACATGGGGAAAAAAAAAAGATCCAAGACCATTAAACTGTGAAAAGTTGAGCAATAATTACAATAAAATAAAAAGCAATAAGCATATCAAAAGCAATGAGTTGTAAGCATTAAAAGAAAAAAAAGGTGCTGTGACTGACTATACTGCATCCACTGTTGAACAAGGATTAATTGTTCCCATTGCAGCTGTGAACGAGATAAAAACGAAATACTACCTTCCTTATGGATGGAGGAATAGACAATAGAGAGCCAATAAAAGGAAAATAAAAGCACACCTCTGTATAATGAATCTAAGCTCTACTGTGGCTATTTGTACTGGAGTGTTAGTGTGGGGAGAAACCCGCACTGCTGAGCTGTATATTTTATTCTCCCAATATCCTGTATTCCCTATGGCTTGGATTTGCACCAGCAGTTACAAGGTGCAGCAGAAATCTCCCTTTAGCTCTATTTTCTGAGCAAACAGTGCATTTACTCCAGCTGTGCATTCAGGATTTGGCCCTTTGTATAAAGGTGAATGCTTTTTTGGCTGGGGTCCCAGTGGAGTGTTTGATAACTTTGTCAGAAAAAATCAAGAGAATGTAATGACTGAACAAATAATGGGCTGTCAAGGAGACTTGAGTTACAGGAACTGAAAGATAGTCCAAAACACTTTGCTCTTCAAGGAAACCTAGAAAAACTTTGTCTTAATTTGGCCTTCAGAACTTTGACATCAGCCTTTGCTTGTCTGCAAGCATCAACTTAAACATGGGAATTTATATGGATAGTTAGTCCTCGTGAGAGGTTCCTGGCAAGCTGCTTTCCCTCAGGTCACTTGTGTACCATGTACAAAACCACCTCAACTGCTTTTTCACCTCCATTCCTTTAAAAAAAGTCTTACAGATTGTACCAGAAAATAATTCCTCTTTAGCTTTTCTTGGAGTCAGTTGAACAAGGAATTATCCCTCTTATGGAAAATTAAAAATGCACAGAAAAGCTATATATTTCAATGGAGTTTCAATATCTTTTTAGTGCCTCTCCTGAAGCACATTTCAATCAGCAGATTCATCGATACTAAAGTAAATGGATATTCTTACAGAAATAATCCATGTTTTTTTGCTTTATAGGCAGATATACTGCACAGAGGCAAATAGAATAAAGTTCAATGCTCAATATATTTAGCCAGCTTTCCTCTTTGAAGAGCAGAAAAATTCCCTCCAAGCCCTGGAGGCCTGGCTGTCACCTTCCCTCAAGCCAGCCAGGGGAGGGGATGTTATGGGGAGGGCAGTGGGGCAGATATGGTTGCTTTTGGAGAACTGGGAACGCTCTTTTGGAGCTGCATCACCCCCTGACTTAGACATAAAGCCTCGATGCTGCTGCAATAGACAGACAGAGGCTGATACAGCTGCTCACTAAAGTGATTTTGCCCCTCACCACAGCAATCTAATGTGGCCCAACTTTGAGCTGATGGTTGGTCCAGCTGACCTCCAGAGGTTCCTTCTGTGACTTCAGAATACTGAGTACTCTGAAAGAACTTCTGCATTCCCCAAAATCCCTGCAACTGCACGATGGCACAAAGACTCCTCCAGGGGAAGGATGCTATAGCCATCATCTCAGTCAGCCCCAGCCACTGACCCAGAGGCTGCCTTACCCAGGATATCCCACTCTATCTGCCCATTGAGGCTGTCAGAAAAATGCAGTTTTGTTTGCCCAGAGAAAGGAGAAGACACTGGTAATCAGGGTAATCAGGGAAGGTTTGTGGCCAGCTCACTGCTCTGCAATGGTGGATCCATAGGTCCCATCTTCAAGGGTGAAATTATGAAGTGCAAGAAGAATCCTTGGGTGATGGCAACAGCACTCCCTACAGCCACAAAAATAAATAACGCACTCCAAGACGAAGTTTTGTCAGTTAAAAAAGTAAACTTTATTTACAGAATATCTTTTGAGCTTTTTTTGAGGTATTTTCAGCTCACACACCTACTTTGTGCTTGGGAATTTAAGCTGTGTTTATTTTAAAGAGGGCTGTCAGTGCATCTTTAGATGGTTCACCTTTTCACATCAATGGGTCTCCACTATGGAAACTATATCCTCTCTCTGCATCATGATTCAACTCAGCTCAAAAAGCTAAATATGCAAAGGCATGACACAGACATGTCTCCCATTTCTCATTCAACACAATAAACAAATGGAGAACAGGAACAACATGCGGCACAAAGATTAAGAAGTTCAATTTCTGTTCAGGTCCTTTTCCATGCTACTTAAGGCAATAAATCATTTCAATTAGACATAATTAAAACAGTTTGCATTTGAAATGTGAATTAAAATTGAAATCAGTATTATTCAGTTTCCCCCTTCCACATTCATCTTAGCTATCAGGAGGATATTGCATATCTATCTACTCTTGGCATAGATTAAGTCATAATTTACTTTTTTTTTTTTTTAATATAATCTCTGGTTGTAATCAAGCACTGCTATATGGACTTTTATCATCAACAACACAGTTACACAGTCTTTTCCAAGTTCCTGCCCAGATAACTCCAGGTTTTAAATAAATCCTTATTGTCTTTTCTAATTTTCCCTTTTCATCTAAAATTAATTAGAGTACAGACTCTCTTGTCTTTTTGTTATTCCATTCAGCTTTCAGGGTGTTTTTGTTCTCCACCTAAACAGCAGTTTTCAAAGATTTAATACACTGGCCTCATGTCTATGAGTGTGAATTCAACAAAAAGAATGCCACAATAGATATGGGCCAAAAAATATGTAAAGAGAAATAAAGAAATCTTTTGTAGCCTGTTATAAAAAAATACAACATTATGATATTAGAGTGCAGAGCAGTGGACTGATTAATTAAGAAAATAAAACTGATATAATTAAACATGACTTGGATTCTGTTTATTAGCCCTTCTGTTGTCAACTAAACCTTTCAAACCCTGTAAATAAGCAAGCTGAATGACAGGTGTAATTAGTATGCAGGGGATTCCAAGTTGCTTAATATTGTAATTTTTACCTGGTTTTCACTCTTTTAGAGCATCAGAACTAATGCCTGGAATAAACACATTGATTTGGTCGTATTGTCAGTGGGTCACTAATCAGAGAAACCATTGATTAGACAGTAATCTGTCAATTAAGTCTGACATTGTCTCTGGTACCTTGGCAATGGGGGGGTTGCATTCTTTAAACTGAGACATTGACCTTGTTTTCACTGTCTGGTGACTGAAATGAGGTTTCACAGTAAAGACAATGCTCTTATCCTTTGTTTTATTCCCTTGTCATTTTGGTTGGGTTTTTTTTTGTTCGGTTGGTTTGGTTTTTTTCTGGGTGGGTTGTTTGGTTGGGTTTTTCCTCAGCTCAGGTCTGATTGTCAAGTGTCTTTCTGTGTTTCTCTCTTTTTAAAATGAACATATGCCATTCCTGCACATAGGTGACCTTTTGACAAGATTTTAAAGCACTTTCCTCTCCACCACTTCCTGAAAGCTGATTTTTAGGATTCATTCATTCAAATGATGAAGTAAAAGTTTGCAAAATTTCATGTTGGGGCGACCATCCTGGTTGCCTGTTGAGGAACTCAGGACATCACTCACTGGCAAGTCTGATTGTGTGTCAATATGTCAGAGCTCCTCCAGCCCATGGGCTCAGCTCATCCACTGTACCAGCAGCATCCATGGAGAAAAGGAAGCAGAAAGCGATGTTAATCTCCCTGGATAGTACTGGAATGAGTAATTCTTCCAATCTAGCTATAAGACACAATGTTAGCCTTGAAATTAGACACTTGGGCTCCAGTTCATCATTAATCAGAAAGGCACTTGAGCATGTCTATACCTTTAGGCATGTGCTTAAGTGTTTTGCTGCAGTGGGGCAGGCTAAAGTAAATGCTTAAATGATTTGTTGAGCTTGTGTTCCAGCATGTTGTTGTTAACATTTGTGTAGAGCAGCAGGAGTGCACGTTGTTTTCTACACGAGACTGAAGGCAGTTATCAGACTCTCATCTCAATGAATTAAATCAACATCACTTGGAATTAGTTCAGTTACATGAAGCTGTCAGGGCTGTCTTAAGGAAAAATCCATTGCACTCCGTGATCCAGGGGAAGTCTGTGACACCCTATCAACTCACAAGAAACAAGATTTCACTTTGTACCACAGGATGCTCATCGCCACTCATTCTCAGTGTGTATTTCAGATCTATTTCAGCTGCTTTATTTGTATCTTAGAAACAAAAATGGAAGACAGAATTAAGTAGCCAGATTTCAGAAGGCATTTACTTTTACCTTAGAACAAAGCTGTTGATAAGAGAAAATGAAAATCAAATATTGAGTACTATTTTTATTTTTCCTGTATCATAGGTTTGTATGACATATAACATTGTGGTACCTCATTATATACTGAGGTACCTGAAACCCAAAGGTAGGATATGGAGTTAAACTGGCATTTAAGGTGGAATTTCAGGGGGTTTAGTGTTTTTTCTCTCCCTTGTTCTGTCTTAAAAAGCTTTTCCATTAAAAAAAGCCTAAGAAGCTAAAAAAAAAATTTGGAAAAGAAGAAAATTTTCTTCTTGTATGCAATAAATATACTCAGCTGCATAGACCAGTGCTTAACTTAAAAAAAATTTCTGATATTAGTAGAGTGAGAATTTAATAAAATAGTACTTCTCTCCTAAGAAGGTTGTAGAAACATTAATCAGGCTATGTGAAGAATATTCCCACTTGGCTAGTTCTCAGTCTGCAGGTTTTCCCTGTGAAAAGGGAATGACTGGAAGAACAGGAGTTGGCTATTTCTGTGTAGAGCAGTTCAGCAGTGGGGGGGTCCTGCCAAAGGCTTTGGGCTGAGGCAGTGGATGAGGGAGTCACAGGGGGACACTGTGACCTCAGGCAGCCAAGTGTCCCCTGATTACAGAGAGAGAACTTTGTTAATAACACCCACCAGGCTATTGAGTTGATGACTTAAGACCGCTCCGGGCAGCTCACTTCTAGATGGAGATCTAGGCAGATCCACCTTGACTGTCTGATTGATTTGGCTCCTGCCACAACTGATGTACATGCTGAAGCAGGGCTGATTTTCCACACCAGAAGATAAACTAAGTCAGCACAGGATTATTGCTCGAATTCAGGGAATTTGCTCCAATTTATTAAAAGACAGGGCAGAATCTTGGCACATATTCAGTTGCTTCACTGCTCTTTGTTATTAGTGAAAGCTGTCTATACAGAACTAAATATTTGTATTCAAAAGGAACATGCATGTATGTTCATTATTCTAAACAAAAAAAAAAAAATAAAAAAAATAGTCATTTTCTTTGAAAGATCCCCGCCTTTTGTTTTCCTCCTTTTCTTTTCTGTTCTCTCCCCACTTCTCCCAGCCAGCATCCTATTGAAATTGTTTACAGCACTGACACCAGAACACTGATCTGATGGAGAGCTCTGAAGTGCTTTGGTACACGTTTCTCCAGGGGGGAAAAAGCAGTATCCAACATATTGTGCTTACTTAACCTTCCTTTGAGCAGCTGTCCCTCAATGGAAAGCCATCAGATTCCTGTTCTTTTTCTTCAATGAGATGTTAGTGGCCTTCACAGCATTTCTATCTCCCACAATGAGTATCTGATAGTAGAAATGTAACACATTCAGCACTATCAATTTCAAACACAATACACAGGAGTAATAGATGTTAAAAATTGCCTTGGCCACACGGTATATTGTCAAAAAATAGATTTCTTAGAGCAAACTCTGGGTTTAAAGGAAAGGTGACATTGTTAACGAATGTCATCAGAGTGATAAAGTGATGGATGCCTGGCCATTCCTCTCCATGGGCCTTCCTGAACAGAGGCTGTACCATAGAAAAGGATACTTGTCAAAGAAATCTGGATGGAAAACTAAGGTTTTATGACATTTATTGTTCTTTCCTCAGCTCCTGTCTGCTACAGTAGAATAGCTAAATATTTTAATAACTTCATATTTTGTTTAATTTTGAAGCTGATAGTGATGAAAGGTATAAGCACAACTTGGGAAACTCCTTCTCAAATTCATTTCACCTATATTGCCCTGTCTGTGCCAGTGAAATGAGAAAAAATTAAATCACATATTTAGGAGGGCTGTATTACCTTAGGCAACTGCATATAGAAAAATAAAATAGAGATGAAAAAAATCAGTTGTCCCCAAATTCATTTCTGGAAGGAAACAAAGTTTCCATGCAAAAAGATGTTTTCCAGAAAGCAGTGTTTGCCACTGAGTAGTTTGAAGAAGTGATTATCTTAATGCACACCTTATATCAAATCCTGGTTACCAGATAACTGATACTAATACAATGAGGAAATTAAAAAGTGTTTAATTCTGTACACTTTTATGGAAATATTTGCCTTCCTGAATAGAGGTTAGAACATGACAAAAATCACCATCCATCACCCAAATAACCCCTCCTTGAGTTACCCTTCCTGTAGTAATGCTGGGACTCACTTGTACTTTTGTCTGGCTACTTTTGACCAAGGTCCCTTTTAAAAAAGAGAAACCAAAAAAAAAAAAACAAAAAAAAAACAAAACAAAAAAACCCAGTCATTCTCTCGGGTTGTGCAAGCTCTCAGAGACCTGCTTGCAGCTATCAGAATACATTGATAAAGACAGTAGCTCCACACTGTTTTTCCCTGTGCTGTGATTACATTAAAATTACAGAAGAAATGCTATTTGCAGAAATATGCAAACTAGTAACAGCTCATCTGTAATATTCACTGATAGGCAGCACTGGCAAATACCCACTTATTTTCTACATGTAGTCATCTTGATACCATTGGCTCTTCCAATTCACGAGCCAAAATGCTTAAAATTCCAATTGACAGGTCTTTGTCATTATTATTCATTATGCTTTGTTAAAGCCATTTAATCATGTGCAGGCCCTACAAAAGATTTCTTCCTCTTTCTCTTTTAAACAAACATGCTTTTGAAGGTAAGCTTGCATAGCAAATAACTTATCCGATAGAAATAATTACAGACAGCAACAGGGAAAAAAATCTAATCTGCTGGGAATTTTTCTTTGCTTTCATTGTCCTGCAGCACCGTTTTACCAGAAAGAGCTCTGAATAATTTAGGAGCTGCTAATATGATTGCAGTGTCTTCCCATGTTCATCACAACTGCTTGAGGTCAGTGTCCTATCTGGTTATATTTGATGCACCAGGAAAAGGAAGCTCTAAAACTGAAGGCAGCTTATCAACTAGAAAGATCACACCAGCTGGATTTTCTAGGTCACTTAAGGTAGACAGTAGGAAGCAGCAAATATTCAGAAACATGATGGATTCAGAGGTTTATTTCAGCAAAAACTCAAAATGAGAAAACTGCTTGTTTTATTCCTCCTACCCATGTTTCACAATAGCAGGCAATGACTTGTTGCTTAAGGCAATAAAAACAAGGTATTAAGGACACTGAGTTTGTAAGCCATCTTCTCCTCACTAACAAATTAGCACTGTGCAACCAGGGAGAGCTGAACTAGGACCTTTCAGGTCTTTTCCTCCCTTAAAGAGAGTTTAAACTGAAAAATCACACCACCTGTGAGTTGTGGCTGTCCTTTCATGAGGGCTGCAATTATCACCAGGTGAGTGCACTCACTGCTAGCACTGCCTTGGGTTACTTCAGAGCTTCCTGGGCACACAGCAGTTTTTTGGAGCCCCAGCTCTGGTTGGTCCCTGTGCTGCTGAGCTGCATCTGTTGTGATGTTTGGGGCAGAAATCTGGTTGTGAGGGGGTGCTGGGGTGTATTTAAAAAGGGGCAAAAAGCCTTGAGCTCTAGCGGGGAAAAAACTAAAATAATAGCAATAATAATTTTAAAAAGCGGTGTGATCACAATGGCTTGAGAAGAAGCTGTAGTACATGTTTCCTCACTTTCTTCTCCTTCCGCACAGGCTGTGGGGCCTCTGTAACACAGCAGGCAGCTGCTCCCTGAGGGAGCCACATCCCACCAGGAGAAGCCAAACCTTCACAGGAGAAAATCCTGAGGAGCAAGGAGCTGCAGAGAGGTACTGCTGGGTTCTTCCGCTCATCCCAATGCCACTGCACCACTTGGGGAGGGAAACAAGATGGAAATGAGGGAGTGGAACTGAGCTTGGAAAGACAGGAATGTTTCATATCTTCTGTTTCATTTTTTTTCCTATCTCTATTTTAATTGTTAATAAGTGGAACTAATTTTCTTTAAATTGAGTGTGTTTAGCCCTGATGGTAACTAATAGCTAATTTCCCTGTCGCTGTTTATTCTCATGGGCTTTTGTTAATCCTGTTGTTCCTAGGGAGGCAGGAGTGAGAGATCAACTGGAGGGGAGGTCTGGCATCCAGCCAAGGTCAACTCAACACAGATAGAATTAGTCAATTCAAAATTGTGTCCTTCAGAGATACCTTTCCATGGTTAGGCTCTTGTTTATTGCATTCATTGTCCAGACTGACAAGTGAGAGAGGCCTGTTTTTACTATTCCTGGCTTTCTCTAGATAAGAACCAATGAATTTAATGCCACTTAATTACAGACAAGTGAGAATGTTGGAGGAAGCTTCACAAAGTGAGTACCCTCTAACCTTCAGGATGTTTGTAAGTAATTTTGGTTGCTTGGATCAATTATGACCAAAGAAAAGCATGGGATAAAACTTGTCCCTGCTGCTTCACGTGCTTGTGTGTTCACCTGCATGCTGGGAAAAGGCTGGGAGTCCTGATGCAGAGTGAGATCAAAGTGAATGTGATAACTTCCCTCTTAGATGTTGCAGGCTGTATGAAAACCTCTCCCTCCATCACTTAATCTAGTAATTCTGTGCACTTAATAAATCTGAAAAAATGCTGCCTGTTATAAACATGCAGAAATCAACCAAATAAAAATTAGAACATGCAACTTAATAATTCCCTCATCTGAATATTGTGCTGACTGGAATTAGAGCTGTAAATGTAGTTAGAGACTGCCTAGAAGTGCATGAATGATAATTTATGTAACATGATGTGTTCAAAGACAGCAATTGGTCTTGAGTCCTGGTTGTTGGTATCTTGGAGCTGTACAAGAGTGAAATGCAAATATTCCTTGTCTTACTGGAGTTATCCCTACAGGCTGATATGTGTAATGTTGGAGATGTGGAGAAAAAAGCTTCCTTTGATATTGATGGGATTTCTTATAAGGACTTCTCTGACTACAAATTACTTAAGTGTTGGTTTTTTATTTGATAGACTGATCCAGAATGTTGTAGTAGGGATTTCAAGTCATCCAAAACATCAAGATGTCTTCAAATATTAAGTAGCAATATTTCCAACACATTCTTACAGGTAAATTAATCCATACTGTGCCTAATCTTCACAGGTTTTTTGCCTTTAGGTTTTTGGGTTTTTTTTCATGACATCTATATATTAAAAAAGGAGGTTTGAGCTGTGAATTCCAAGCCCTAGAAGGAGAGATGCAGGAGATGGGTATGGTCCTAAGAGCAAAACCTGAACCTAACAAAGACATTGCAATGCACAATTTAACACTGCCATCAAATGGCCAAACATATTTTTATTTCTGCAATGGCATCTTAGCTGCCTATTATAAGCACTTCTTATTGTAAACAGCCCAGTTGAGTCACACAAATTTAAAGCAAAACAACAATGGCTTTCTGTTTTCATGTTTTGATGGAATATAGGCCTGATTCTGCAGCCAGCTTTGGTGGGAGGAGGACAAGCCTTAGGAGGGGCCTTGCTGGTGCCTCCAGGGCAGCAGTAGTTTTACACTGGGTTATGAACACTGGGCAAGTGAGAGTCATTACTGACAGATACCACAGGCCAGGTAAAACCTGCTCAGTGGGGGTGATCAAGCTTCTGGTTGATAGCATTCACTGGGGAAGGGATTCCAATAAACTAATGCATTAGAAGTGTGTCTTTCTTTGTCTTTATGCTTCTGTAAGTCATGTGGAATTTACATGAACTCCTGCAATTTATGCAGGTCCGTATATTTCTTTTATGCATACAATGAGCTTTAACCAACCCCTCAATATTGTTGTTAATTTGAATTCACTATAAAAAGTAGTCTTTGAACTTGTGGATGATTTGATCTCATGCATTCTCCATTGTCTGTAACATTCATAATATTCTTATAGTCTTAAACTAAAACTGTATTTAATACTGAAATTCCCCACTTAAATTTCCAACACAGTATTTCTTGCTGCTTTAATTCAGTTCTGAAGGGCCTCTTCCTGGGCAGATGCTCTCACAATCACAATTCCTTTTTTTAATCTATCCTTGGAGAATTCTTTCACACAAAATTCATATGAATATAGTGCAGATATAGACTTTCTTCACTGCATTTCTCCAGCTGCTATAGAGAAGTGTTGCCTAATCTTTGCTTTCGATATATAACTAAGGCTGAGGGAAAAAAACACCTGTTTCATATCTGTCTGCCACATGGATTTTATCAAAGACTTAATGGTCTATATTCAGCTAAACTGACTATTCTCATCTTTTTGAATCCAACTGTTTATGCCCAGGAAACAGACTTAGTTGTTATATGGTTGTGGTTTTTTGTTTGGCTTTGGTTTTTTGTTTTGATGGTTTTGTTTGGTCAGAGGATTGGGTGGTTTTTTTTTTAAATGCCTATGTTCCATATTCTCTTCCATCCTCTTACCAGACTGAAAGAAGTGGACATCTGCTCAATGTTTGATGTTATCTAATGCATTTGTACTATTAGTTTTATATTTATTATTGTAGCATCTGATCTCCTAGTTGTTCTCAGTTAGTGCCCAAACACTGTGAAGGACTTGTATTCAACATCTGCTGGACATTTGTGTGTTTGGACATCTTGGTGTGGTCATGCACCATGCCTGGTTTTGGTCTGAGCTCCTTTTCTCTGCAGTAGCTGCTATGAGGCTGTGATTTGGATCAGTGCTGGAAACAGAGTCGGTAACACAGTTTTGGTTATTGCTGTGCAAGGTTTGCAGAGTCAAAGGCTCCTCTGCTTTTCACCCCCTCTGGCCACTGAGGAGGCTGGTGCTGCACAAGGAGCTGTGTGGGGATACACAAATAGCTGGGACAGCTGACCAAAGGGGTATTCCTTATCCCATGGCAACAGCTCAGCCCATGGAGTGGGGGGAAGGAAGAGAAAGTGGGGGATGCTGGGGTGACAACCTTCATCTTCCCAGGAACCATTACATTTTCTCCCAAGTACATTATGGTACACACAACTTGTATTTTAAGCTATAGCTAGCTTCATGGATTTAGATCCTTCAGTGCTTGGTAGTGCTGTTCATTTCACAGATCAAAATGCCACCTTTGTAAGGTGCAAGCCTGAAAACTAATCTGTCAGTATGAGGAAACAACTGTCTTTTAGTCAGTCATTTATTCCACATAATGAGACTCCTTATTTACTGGAAGTTATGAGTGTTAGTGACTCACTTCTTTAGTTGCTTTTCAGTGCTAGTTTCACTAAAAATGTGTTTTAATTCAACTCAGCTTAATACTTCTTATTTAAATAAAAAATTGAAAAATATGGTTTAAGTATCTTTTCCCTTTTCCTGTACTCTCTAATTGAAAAAGAATCCGCATATCATGTAGAAGTTGGTAGCAGGTCCTCAGGTTTTTAAGAAATCACATCAGCCTACTTTAGCTGCTATATATCTTTAGCTCCTGAGGTTTCATTTTAAGTCATCACCTTGTACACTGCACTGAGCTCATGAGAAACAAAATTAATTAGCTTTGTCCATCTTTGTCCTTGTCATCTATTTATGAAAATGATGGCAGGTCCTCTGAGGAGTTGGAAAAGTGTAGATTAATCTGTGAGCTGAGACTGCCCAATACATTATAGCTCTGTCTTTAAGGTCTCTCTACTCCTGATTTACAATAATAAAACAAACCAAAAGTCATAGGAAAGTCTTCCTAATATTCCATAAAGGAGTGGTTAACTGGTTTTATCTCTATGATTTATATCCTGATGAGGGAGTAACCTTTCTCTGCACATCCAGAATTTCTCCTCTGCCTGGACCATAGTGCCCTTTGTTCAAAGAGTGAGGTTCAGGTAATTCATTTTTACTTTGCACTCTTCTGGCTACTGACAAGTGAAATGATCTTCAGGAATAATTACAATGAATAGTCCTGTCTTACTCATAATAGGTAAAAAATGCAATGTCTTTAAAGCTACAATAGGCAAATCCCATAAATATATAAATGTCTCTGAAAGTCTGCTATATAGAAGTCAAAGGGGCTGGGAAAGCTCAGTGCAATGCTGGCATTGGCTTATTCAGTCAGAGGGAAGGGGACCAGATCCTCAGCTAATGCAGGGCAGCCTAACTCCAAGAAAATTAATAGTGCTGCTCCCCTCTTGTGTTAGCCAAGCATCTTTTATTTCCCCTTCTGCTTGGCACACTTCAGTCTTACTTCTTCCCAAGCTGTGGATGTGAGAAGAGACACTCTCCTTGCCCTGAAGGAGTGGAGCCCTTCCCTGAGGACTTCAGTGCCTTTCAGCAGCTGGACCTTCAAACCCAAACACTGCAGCACCTGAGCCCCGACTCAGCACACAGGGGGCTCATTTGTTGATAATGCTGCTTCATTGATTTAGTGGTGTTACAGGAGCTGAATTAGGCCCATTATGCCCTACTCAAGTGACAGAATAAACTGCAGCTATAACTCAGATTTCCCTGAGCCATTCTAACTACTTAACTGGCTTGGCTTCCAGACACTTCCTGCTCTGCCAGGGCGTTGGGAGTCAAGCAGCACATAAAGGTGCAAGGCTATTTTCTTCACAAATGAGAACTACAGCTTGGATCTGTATAGGGAGTACATATTACATATCCAAGCATAGAGAAACATAACAGAGCACCCATGAGAGCAGAGAATGGCTTCAGAAAACAATCTATAAATCTCCGGTGTTATCTTTCTGACAGCCTCCTAATCTCTGCAGGTTGTTGTTAAGAGCTGCATTAAACTAGCCTGTCATTGATCCCAGCTCTCACTGCTTCTCCAAGAGATGCACTTCCTGTGATCAATTAGGAAAAGAGACAACAGCTTCTTAAAAGCATCTTTACAACAGGACCCTGCACTAACATAACTTCCCAAAATGTGTATCTCTGACATTTACATCATACTTTGTCAAATTGCGGCCAGCATCTGCACCAACAACATTATTCAGTCTTCTGAAATGAGTGAAAAGCTTAGGTTCCTCATGTTGAATCATCATTTTTGCCTCCAACTTCACCCCAAGTAAAAACAGTTGTCTTTAAAAAGTGCTCACAATTTGTTTTCATTTAATGAATTTTGAGTCAGGCTTAGATTAGCTCTGGGTAGTAACTACCTTACTCTCAATGACTTAGGGGATAACAGTCTGTGAGCCTGTCTCCTTGTTAAAACTTGGAGAAGCAGCCTGCTCATTGCCCCAGTGTGGCATGGAAACTTAGTCCTGGTAAGCAAAACACTCAAAAAGAAAAAGAAGAAAAGAAAGGTATACAGTTACTAGCAATATGGGCTTGGCATTGGATTTCTATGGAAATTGTGCTTCTCCTGACTTGTGCACTAGGTGGAAAAGGTAAAGGTCATTTTTACCCCCATTCTAGCCAAGGTAAAGCCCCATTGTGTAGATGAACTTAATTTAATTATCTCTAAGAGGTTACTGTCCAAGTATTGGAACATGACTGGCTCCCTGGTTTCTGTACAGGAACCTGAGTGTAGGGTAGACAAAAGGATGTGGAGAAGGACAAATAATGCTGGATCCTGTTGATGGGTATGATGGATTTTATACTGGGCTATTTCATTCCAGAATAACTTGTATCACACATACCAAGACTGGGCTTTCATGTGCCACTCCTCCTATATGTATTTTTAAAATGTTTTTAAGCTTAAAATTTAGAAGAGGTTGGCCTTTCAACTACTGTGCTTTTGTACTTGGAGCAGTCTGTCACCTTAACGAGGGAATAGAGTGGAAGAGGAAGACAATGAACTTTTGAATTTAGAAAACATATTCTCTATATTTTCTGGACTGAAACAAGATGGAGTAGCACAAATGCTGCTGGATTAGCTTTCCCTTTCACAACTTTGTAGCCACTTACACTGACAAAGAAAGCTAATTTTGTGTCTTGGCTTTCAGGAATTTTAAGATGAGATGTTCTAAAATCACAGCAAAAGGATGGCTCTGATTCTGTGTGCACTTGCAACGCTCCATGTAATTAGCAGGCTGAGCAGGAGAGCTGTATTTAGCTCACTAGCTCTTAAATGGAGTTACTTTCATTTGTTTACTGAATGTCTCTACCCACTAAAGGCTAATGAAGTGGTAATGGATCTGTCAGAAAAAGGAAAAGACAAATACCTCTAAATGTTGCCATTGTAGCCCAAGAATGTGGCTATTATTGCTCCTCTAACTCATGATCTTCATAAGAAGGAAAGTGGTGGGAGATTTGGTATTCAATGGGTGTAAGGAAGCACAAGCATAATTTATGTACTGATGGAGTGGAAGGGAGGAGAGTAGCAACCCTCAGGAAACAATAAAATAAGCAAGCATATTCTTCCTGCATATTTCGGTGATGGCTTTCCCACCTACGTTCCCCTGCTCCTGTGTAAAGTATATTAATCTTCCCAATTTTAATTTGTGCTAGATAAAACCTTAAGAAGCGAAGCACTGCTTGAATTTCATCAGCTGAAACAGAGGGCCAGTCAGGTTATCAACTTCAGGTGTGATGGGGAAACGCAGTATTCAGAGCAATGCCCAAATAATAAATTCAGGCTGATCTAAACAAAGAAATTTCTCTCTGAAGAATGTGAAGAAAGCACACTGTCACCACTTGCCTGAAAATTACACTTACTATGTTTTGTAGTTTTAAGCATTTTTTTTGTGAACTAAAATTCCAGTCTTCTAAATATGCATTACTCATTTTGGCCCAAAATATTCTCTGACTGAAAACAACTAAAAAAGCTCTGGGCAGGCTGCCTTTACAGTTGAGTAGATGTAATATTAAGTTCAATCACTGAGAGATCAAAGCTTTTATGTATAAGATTTCTATGCCAGTGCAAGCACACCAATGTTTATGTATTGAGTAAACAGCACAAGCAATGTTTTAACAATAAAATGAAATGATTTCTGCCTTTAAGAAATAATAATTAAATTTCATAACGTTCGCATATTGGAAGGGTTTTTCTTTCTGATTTTTTAACACCTCTGACTTTTTTTTTCCCTGTAGTCTGTTGTCAATCCTTCTATACATAGCTTAATTTTTTGTCTTCAGTCTCCTCTAGTGGTATTATTCTGCACTTGTTAAGATTTTATGAGAGGACTGTATTTATGACCCATGTTACATTTCATCTGGTTTTATTTCATTCCCTCTGCATCTGGAGGCTGGGACAGGTTCAGACTGTACCTTGTGTCAGTTTGACTCTGGACAAGTGGAGGAAGCAGAAGAGACTCCTGACTCTCAGCTCAGACCTTTCCCTAGAATCAGAGTTGTTTCTTTGCTCTTACCTAGCAAAAGCAGTTCGAATTTTGAAATGATTCATGGCTACAGGAGTAGATTGGTTCCATTGCTGCTGCTTTTTGCTGAAGCAAGGGCACAGAGTTTCACCATCTCCATTAATTTATTCCTCTCTAATAGGAGATATTTCTGCTGACCATCTGAAGACAGTTTTTAGGTTCCCTACCTATGTTCAGGACAATAGATAATATGGTTATGGGATGTAGATTACCACATCAGTTTTTAAGGGCTGAAATGATTTTGGTCTAATTTTTTGCAAGAGGTAAATAACCTAATCAGTTTTCAGCTGTGGCATGGCCATTAGAAAAAGTTCAAACTATGATTTAATGACTCAAAAAGAGGTAGACTTACTTTCCTTCTGGGGGGCTGGGGAAACCCAACAAGCCAAAGAAAGTTCCTTTTCTGTTGAAATCAAGCTATTGGAAGGAAACTCACTCTTGAAGAACATAAGATTGAAGAAAAAGAAATTTCTACTTTCTCAGAATACACTAATATACCCTATGCAACTGTGACTGTTCTTCATCCAAATATGTGCCTTGACTGTTTAAGTATCAGGATGGTATCTAGGTGCTGTTATGAAAACAAAATGTGTTTTAGTTCCTCAGCAGATTGTCATGACTCGTTCAAAAATTATTCCAGTATTTTCTGTAAAAACTTTGTAGTATTTCTTATTTTAGCAATAGTCCTTTCTGAAGCCCTCCTTATTTTTAACATAATAGGTGTAGGATCCACAATTTAGCCTGTGGCTATTATGCATGCAGAATTCCTTCTTTTCTTTTAATGAAGACTGAAGAATAATTGAAATTGTGTAATATTTTAAACACCTTGCTTGGAAGCAAGAGCACTTGTGTCACTTTAATAATTTTTGGCCTCAAAATTAATTGTTGCATTTTGATTTGCACTTATTCATGGAAAATGCAAGGTGTATCATGATTGAGTTTACAAAACTATTTGTGATACAATCTGCATGTGTAATCAGAACTTTAAAAATCCTTGTCTGGTCTAAGAAGTTTTTAAAGATTTTTCAGGAAAATATTGAGGAAGACGGATTCATTGTGTACTTGGACAAAGCCTAAAATATTACAGAAAGTGAATGTATTATACAGGTATTTCCTCATTTCAAAATTGAGGTTTTAATTTTTAATGATTCTTCAGTACTTTTAGTTAGCCATTTCTTGTCATGTTAGTTTTAATAATTTTTTCTTGCCTTTTGCCTACATGGATTCTATGAAATTTTCATTTTTATGTACTAGGAAGAACAGATTTCTTGAGTCACTTAAAAGCCATAGAGCTTAGGTAGTTAGATCTTGCTGGAGGTTTGGGGTGGTTTTTTAGTAACAGTTAAGTTGTGCTATATTCTAGCAAATATTTTAAAAGCCAGTTCAAACCAGAAATTTAGGTAAAGCTAAACCAAGTAAGATAAAAGTGTCTCCATAATATCCCGGTTCAAAACCCTGTCCTGTTGAGGATTTAGTGCTGGGCCATGAGGAGGTTTGATGTGCCAGACCGAGCTCTTGGGGAGCGCTGAGCCCTTCCTAGATGGCAGGGCAGGGGCTCCCCTCTGGCCAGGGGGGCAGGGTGCCAGCAGAAATCAGAAGTGAAGCCTCACGACGAGCTCTAACAAGCAGAATATCCCTAGCAGAGGGAAGGCAGCCCAGCTTGACAGAGGCTCTGTTTGCACCGATCTTATTGATGCTGATTGCACCGCAGGGCAGGCGGAGAGGGGGCTGGGGGATCGATGGAGCTCTGCGAGCACCAGCACAGTGAGGCTGTGTTTAATCTCGGGGTTCAAGCTGCACCAGCCTTGCACTCAGCACGGCTTCACCAGAGCTCTGCGAGGATCCGACGGCTGACGCGCGCAAGAGGGAAATACCGCTTTCTAGCTCTGGTGGAACCAAGATAGCTAAAATTGTGAACACATGTCACTGTGCTTCCAAGGCTCCAGCGTGTTGTGAGCGTTCTGGCACCTAAAAGCTGGGAGGGAAATGTAGCTGAGGTCAACAAGGTCAAGGCACGTGGCAGTCAGTCAGAAGTTGGCATTGGGAACGTATCTCACCATGGCCATACGCATTAATTAAAGAAGGATATGTAATGACAGAAACCACAGATACATGATGACAGGTTGCATGCACAGCATGAAATTAGTGAAATCAAAATTAGGAAAGGAAGTGGAAACAGAAAAGCATTATAGAATTACAGATTTCAGTTGGGTGTTTAGTATATATCTCCAGGGCAGTATAGATTTTGACAGCATGGCAACACTAAGAAGTAATCAACAGGTCCTGAAATCCTTCATCTGCAATACAAAGACTACAGATTTTCAGTGTGGGGCTTAGATTAAAACGCTCTGGTAAACCAGAAATGTTTCCATTTGCTGTGTCTGTTTCCTCTCCTCATTAGGTCTTGGCAGTAGTATAGACAAATCTAAATCCTTAGCATGATTATGTTCTCAGCAATCTTATGTATTGTCACCCACTTAGGCCTAATAATTTTAATGAAATATAAAAAATGTAATTATTCTAGCACTAAAGTAAAAGTGTAGAGTGACCAGAATTGCAAGCCTTAAACTAATTAAATAGTAAAAGTTGAGTAGTGGGTATCTTTTGTGACTATGTTGCATATACTTCCAGATAAGGCTTGGAAGCTGTGAACCTTTTAAGATGGTCCAACATAGATCAATTTTGTTTTGAATATCTGATGGAATTGGAGGCTTTGTGCTTCTTCCTAGTCACCAGCATCTCCTGGGATAAAAGGGTTCTGAAGAAACCCATGTGGTTAACACCCTTTCCTAACCTTCCTAAATGCAGGGATAACAAAGAGGAAAAGACTCCAAGCTGTTTTCCCAAAATATTACCTAAATTTGGATATGCTGTAACAAACTATTGTCAAGGATTGGAAAAGGGCACAGGTGAGAGCTGCACAGAGATTATCCCAGTTTGTGCCAAGGGCTAAACAATCCCTGATTAGCTCCTGGCTTAACTGGAGCTTCATAAAAGCATTGTACAATTATCTTTTCTCCCTGCCTGAGCTCTGTGCAAGAGCTTTACAGCCAGAGCCAAGGTTCTTACAAGGATAGAAAATACTGTGATTAAAAACTGGTTTTTGTTCAAATAATAGGCGGACAGCAATTTCTATCAAACTGCTCTGTACGTGAAAATCTGTCTTGCCAAAGCTGGAGTTGACTAATCACATGATGCTAGTTAATAATGAAAGCATATCCCAAACTTGCCTCAGACAACTACCAATTTGTTTTTCAGAAACAAATAACATCATTTTCTCTAGAAATCCCTCTTTTCTATAACCTTCTGTGATACTGGTGCTCAAGTGATTGTATTTCATCAGCATATGGAGCAATAATAAACAGCTATGTTGTCTTCTCTTTTGGAGCTTGATTGCAAAGAGCCATTTTCTGTCGGGCACCGGGAGCTTGTTTAAATATTGTGCTCCGCATCATTGTATCTTCCCAAGAAGCAGTTTAATTTTGTCTAAACATTTTAATTGCGATCCTAAGGGAAGGGAAGTCATTGCCCATATTAAACATGAATCCCATTATGCTAAAACGTTTATGTTTCTCAAAGGCTATTTATAGATGCTTTCCTAGTGTATGAAAATGTAAAATGCCAGAGCTGAACAATCATCTCCTGGCTGTGCTTGGCAGGCTGAACCTTGGCTTGTTTATTCCAGCGGTCAGGCGAGGCACATGAACAGGGCTCCTTTCAGCCTCACCATGAATTCCTGGAAACAGTGGTGAGTGGCTTGTGGAGCCAAGGCAGGTGCCAGGCAAAGGGTGTGCTCAGCAAGGAGAACAGAATTTCAGATGTACAAAAGAGAACAGTGAGTGGATGTAAGCTCCAGAGGGACAAAACCAAATCGGAATTGAATTAATGGTAAGTCTGTCACAAATCTGTAGTTAACAGAGGAATGAAGACCTATTGCCTTAGTCTTGTCAGAAGTGTGGTGCACATATTCTTACACTTGGAGCAGATTGGTTTGCCTGCTTGATTCAAAATACCCTGAACTGGTGTGAACCACTGGTCGTACAGAGCCTACCTGTATCTGCAGGGCTCACTGCAGATTTAGATGATTTCTCACTTTTGACAGCAACCATCTCTTCCTCCCCACAAGTGGCCAGGAAAAGATGAAGTACCAGGGTCTCTACTGGTGGTAACTTGTACAGCACTATGATGTGGTTTACAGATGCAAGTATCTTTGTGTTTTGCGCTAAATGGAACCCAGATGTAGCTGTGGACCTGTTCCATAGCTTCTTCCTTTTCCAGAGTTCATGAAGGCAGTGAAAGCCCCGTTTCATCTACAGGAAAATGAAACTGGGAAACTGGCAACACTTTTAATCAAGGAAATGTGGGGATTTAACACTCAGTACAATTGCTTCTACCTTAGAGATGTCATCAGGAGAATATATATTCTTCCAGATTATTAGTGAAGCTCATGCTTCATAAGAGTGAACGTAGTTATTAACATTTCGTGGAAAGTATCACTGGTAACAACATAGCACTTCTGGCTGTACCAATAGCACAGAAACCCATTACTTTCCTGGAAACTGCTGAAAGTGCTGCTGAACTTCTGTCAAAGGCAAAACATATAAGAAAGAGAAAGCCATTATATATTTTTCAGTACTCAGCATAGTCTCATGTTTTTGTGTTATTGACAAGAATGAGTTTTCCTTCAAAAAACATTTTCAATAAAGAAAATAAGGTTTCTGGGAAAACAACCTGGTTTTTATAAAAAAAAAAAAATATTAGAATTCCTGGAGAACAATTTAATTTGGATTCAAAGAAGTCTGAAAAATATAAATAGAAAAGGGCTCGTTTTAATTTTTTTCCCCAGAGATATTTCTTTTTTTTAAATTACTGTTTTGTTTTTTTTAAGTTAATGTAAAATAGTATTCACAGGAAATTTTCTCCTCCCTGAAAGAACTTCCCCTGTCCCCAGTATATTGAAACTGGCTGTAAACATCTCACTGTGCTAGCTGGCTGTACACTGAAATTTCTTTCTGTTCATATATCATTACCTAGGAGTAAACTATAGTAAAACTGAAAGAGCAGTAGAAAGTGCCAGTGAGAGCCAAGCTGTATCACCCAAACTTGCTCTTCTTTTCCTGTCCTTCTTCCTCCTTGACAGTATTTAATAGACCACCTGACCCTGCTGACAACCAAACTGTGAAACTGCATTTTCTAATATCCACAGCATCACAGGGAGCATCCATTTCTAGGAACCCCTGAGTGCTGAGCTAATATCACAGGCTTATTTGGTCCTACATAATTAGTTATAATGACAAAAAGTACTACCAGAACATCAAGCCTTTCCAGCAGGCACTGTCATTTCTGGGTGGTGTTTTATATTGTCTAGACTGTGACTCTCCAGCTCCGATGGAACCTCAATTAATGTGCAACATAAAAGAAGGTGAAACATTTTGATTACTTGGAGAGTGGAGAGGAGAAATGATGCTAGCAATGTATTTCAACATATTAATCTTGCCATTTTTTTTTTTTTAAATAACACTGTAATTTTTTTTTCTTGCTGTTAAGAGGATATTAGTGCCTTGCAAAGCTTATACAGCAAATTAAACAGGAAGAAGACAAACGTACATTGTTTTTAGTATGTTTGTAGCCCTTGTAAGAATTAGTCTGTGTATTTGTGTATGTTCATGCATAAATGAATAATTTAGTCAGCTAAATAGTAATGGGATGTGAAGTTGAAATTGGACATTGTTACAAAGGACATTTCTAAGTGATATTAGTACTTGGAGCTATATCTACATAGAAAAACTAACAACAGGCAGAGCTTAACACCTTTAACTTAAATGGTGCTAAACTTGCCCATTTCTTGTGTAACTTATTACTTAGTATTATAGAAAATTCTTGCTACTGTCGACAGATGTGTAGATTTTATCATCTGGGGCCTGTCTAGAGTCATTAATTTGCCAAGTTTAAGATCAAGCAGAGTCAGTTTAATGACATCAGAAAATGCCTGACTGCTACACTAGTCTAAATGTCTGCGGGGAGAGGTCACAAGAATCTTTGCGTTGGCAGTCAGATGTGTTTCTTCTGGTTAGTACTGTGGATATTTCATTTTTCATGCTAAAAGTTAGCCTGACTTGCAGAAAAGAGCTTTTGGAGAAAAACAGAGAATGGAAGAGTGACTAAATACCATATATATATATACACCACAATATAAATGGTATCTACTGGCAAGCAGTCAGTACAGTGTGCAGGAATCCAACATTCCTTTATTATATTGGCTTTAAACTGCGTATTTAATTTGTTGTGGATTCCTGTGGCTGTGTAGCCTTCATCTGTGCCTAGCTCAGAGATGTGGCTCAGTCAGGTTCTGTTTCCCATGCTATATCCCAACAGAGAGCAACGCTGAAGAGAAAATTGCCAGTTGCAAATACAGACTGTTGGCCAAGAAGTGAATTCGCTTACAGGAGACACTTTGAGGTTGTATGGTTTCAATTCAATGTTCTGATTAAAGAGGGTCTGAGGCTTTTCATTTTTCATTACAAATTGCAACTGACAATTTAGAAGTAACAGCAGAGTGCATCACCAAACATTCACTCAGTTTCTGCCTCTTAGTTCCCCACATTAATATTAAAAAAGCTTTTTGCAATCTGTAGATATTTGGCCTACTCACTCTATAATCCCATATCTATATTAAGTAATTATATTCACGTGTCTTCACTGTAAGTTGCAAGTTAATACTTTGTCCTTCAGAAAAATCTTTCAAAAATTAGGGAGAAGGAGACAATCTTTGCTCCTAAACCTCTGCAAATATGTACCCATTTCCAGCTGTGATACTATGATAGTGTAGTGCTTATCACAGACCCTTTGCTTTTCTCAGTTGTATTTTTAGGATTCTTTTTAAGATATAAATTTATATTTATAGATAATATAAATTGTGATTTATAAGAATAGTCTAAAACTGTGCTGTCCCCTGCCAACTTCTCATTTTTATGATAGAAGCAAATGTCATGCAAATGAGCAGTGTTTTGACTTTGAATATTATTTACCAGTGTAAGTTTTGAGCAGTTCACATTTGGCTGGCATTTCTGTTTGTACCCAGTGAAACTTGCTCTGTGCTAAGATCAAAAGGAATCATTATTCTGATTCACTGTGCATAAGGAGTCATAAAGATATTCTTATAACACTCTGGCAAGGACAAAGAAAATATATAGGGCTGCGATTACAACATAATGGTAGATGATGAAAATTAAATCCATTCCTAGAACATGACTGTAAAGATTTATCTAACTATAGTCTGTAACAGATAATTTGCTAGCTCTCTGACAGCAGGACCCACAAGGTGCAGAACCAGGCAGAAGGGTGGGTTATGCCTCAGGGTGACTTGCAGAAGAGTTCAGCTGCTGTTTTGCCCTTTAAAGCCTTTGTGCCACAGATAATCATGATTTTCAGTTAAGAGCAAAGCCTGAGATATGGAGACACAAAGAGCAGAAAAAGGCACTGGCATATGCTAACATATGGGTGGTCCAGACATTTAAAATTAAGAAACTTTTTCTCAGCACCTAATTCTTCTTTTTCCTGAGAAAACAGTAAATATGCACATGACTCAAAGACAATTTAACTAGAACCCTTAACATTGCAGTTCTGTATCTATTTGTAGACTGATTAAAAAAAAATAATGCAGAGGAGAGTCAACTCCTTTCCCTCTATTTCTGTACCTGTGGTAGCTGACTGTAGCCTGCAAAAATCACATGTGCCTCAGGTCACACTGTCAATGAGGACAGTACCAGTTGATTTTCCTCTTCCCTGGTGACTTTTCAGAGGAAGAGATTTTTGCAGCTCCATGAGTTGAGCCAGGACAGAGGAGGAAAAGCAAGCTATGTCAGAGACAGGAACTGCTTCTTCGATGGCAGATTATTTTCTTATTCAAATGTACTTAGCGATGGTGAACCTGAACCAACATTTTTGTGAGCTGTGTCAGATTTGATCCAGGGAAGTATAGTTTCAGCAAAAATCATAGTTTCAGGAGCAAAAAAGGATTTTGCATTTGGAACATGGAAGCCAGTACATTGTCTAGGAAATAGGCCTCTGGGATCTCAACCTATCATCACTGAAGTGTGAAGTTCTAATTGTATTGCTTTTCATAATGTATCTGCTACATAAATATTACTCAATACCTGCAAATTTGCACTAGTGGGAAATGGAGAGGTTATAATGCAGGGAAGATTTATGCCAGCTAGATGCTGGGCTGTCATGATTAAAAATTTTCCACCTATTATGTGAATCCTATTGATCATTGCAGGAAGCAGAAAATTGTGCTGTTCATTGATTTTGCGTGGCTGCAGAATGCATTAGGCCTGATGCATTTGATGGGTAGCCAGGTTTTCAAAGGAAGTTCAGTTAAGCTAATCTTAGTTCAGAGGAATATGCACAATGGAATAAGAACCCTTGTAATTGCAAGAGCAAATAGAAGAGTCAGAGGACTGTATTATGAGCCATATCAGCATAAGAATGAGACATGAGCCTTCCCAAGACACAACAGTAAAATGCATCGAGGCTTTGATGCTGTTTTTCATGAACGCAGCAATTACTGGATGAATTGGGTTTTGGTTTCTCACCCATCAGCCAAGATAGTGAACGAAAAGCAATTAGCTCTTCTGCCTCCTTAGCAAAGGGGGGTTATCAGGTTTTCATCGACTCCTTAAAATAACGTGGTGAAGAAATGAGTTTGAATCCAAAAGTAGAGCAGGAAGGGTACAAGGGAAAAGGGGAGAGAAAAGAAAGAAAATTTGCAGGCAGAGGGAATTTTACCTTTGAAATTTGTTTCTACTGATTTGGTCCTTATTATCTCCGTCTTTTTATTAGCTTATGATAATGCTTAGTGTCATCTCTGTATCGCAAGCTGCATTTCCTATGAACAAAGGCTTTGAGCAAATTTAATCCCCAAAATAAATTCTGTCAGTATCTAATACAGGGATTAATTCCAATTTTAGAAATAAAGAGAAGAAAAGATTGTTTTGCATCCCAGCTGGATGCTCTCTTACTGGCATGTTAATACAATGCAAAGAGTTACATCTCTGTGATAAAGGAAATACTAAAATTGCATGCATCTTTGGGTAGTACATTAATTCTTCCTGTAAGTCCAAGACGTACAGATCATTAAACATCTGGGTGTCACTTCTAGTAGAGACACCCAAACCACTGGGACCCTGCAAAACTTTTGAAGGGTACGTATCCTTAAGCATACTAACATATTTAGTCCAGATTTTTGTACTTGCTAGTTCTAGTAATTTTATCAAGAAAAACATGGACTGAAATTACTGCCTATAGAGTAGGTTAGTGCTTCTTTTATATTAAAAAACACCAAAAAATGCTACCAGAAGTATTTTTAAATGTTATATATATATATATCTATATCTATATATATCTGTGTTTACTCAAATAATATTTTGGATTAGGTGAAAAAAAACCCCACATGGGTATTATCAAATTCTCACTGGTTCATGTCTTACAACATTGGATTTTCAAAGCAGTTTCTACAACAATGACAAATGTAAAGCAGCTCCTTTAGCTTTCACATACCACTAGGTGACCAAAAATTGTATTTGACCTTCCCTGCATAAAGCCAGTAATAAGTGAGGTTGGAGAGTTCTGTTTATTAGTGATTAGTAACCTTGAGGGGGAGATAGAAAGTTTTGGTCTTAGTACTTCAAAGATGCTATCACTGTAAACATGAGTGCAAACTCTTCAAATAAAATGACACTGCACATACATATAGGATCATCATAAAAATCTATGAAAAGTGTTCACTCTTTTTCTTCTCCATTAAAGGCACAGATCATAGTGATTTAATTTTTCCAGCAGACTAAGAACATTTCAGCTAAAGTTTTTCTGTGACTAAGTGACTAGAAACATTTGAAGAGTAACTCTGAAATTCTGCAAAGGTGTATCCCACATATGACGCTTTGGAGAACTGAAATCCTAATCTGTAACAACAAAGCAAAGCCCTGTACAGTAGTTTAGTTATTCTACTGCTTTCTAAATATAGCCATGTCTGGGGGATTAAAGCAACAGCAACAAAAACAGTGTTGTAACATAAAACGTCAGGATTTGAAAGAATGGGAAATTACATAAGGAACAGCGATCACAGCTCTGCACTGAGGTCTTTAACTCTGCAACCCAGAGGATAGATTTGCTCTTGTCTGGAAACGAGCCCAGCTCAATTTAAAAGACCAGGTTCAGGAATTACTCAGACACAGCGTGTCTGACTAGACTGGAGCAGTTGAAATATTTGCCCACATAGATGCTTATCAGACAATGTGTTCTTTTGACAGACCTTTCATCAATATTATTTAACAGTTGTTTACTCCTAGAACATCCAATTACCAATTAAAGCTTATTAAAAGCATTGCATCACTTTTCACTGATTTAATTCTGCTGTTTCCTCAGGAAGATGTCATGGACCACAGGCTTTAACTTTTTCCAGCAGGCAAATCTGAACTGTAATTCTGTACTGTGCATCAAACTGCATGGCTATAAATAATGAGGATGACAAATGAGCACATCCAGAAAGCCAGGGGTAAAGCCAAAAAAAATTGCTGATAGATAAACCACCTAGCTTGAGGTTCTCTGCTGCAAACTGGAGGGTTTCCTCTCTCACTTGGCACAGTATTTTTCATGGTGGCAGCCTCTGAGATTTTGGGCCTGTAAAAGCCATTGCATTGCCCATACTCCCTGTATTCACAGTAGTTGTCAAAAATCATTTCAAGGTAATTATGACAAGTACCAAGACAGAGGAAAGAAAATGAGATAAAATGCAAATGAAGGGAGATGATTCTGAAGCTGTGGGATGTGATCTCAGTGACCTCCTGTGGGGCTGTGAAGAGGCACAGAAATGAGCTATACAATCTTGCTGTTTCATAATTTTTGCTGTAAGATTTCTTTTGCTGGTTCCTAAAAGCGTAATTTGCAGAAATTAGACATTCATAAGTCACTTGACTCCTACTCTGGAGGGCATACAGCAAATTTTGGAGGGGTAGGGGGAGAAGCAGCTCTGAAATTTGAAATTAACATTTTGTGTTGCTAAATGCAGGGAATTTTTGTTTCTTTTGAACTCCATGAATGAAAGCTATCAAATATCATAGCCAAGTCAGTAATGGGCTTAGACCACTATGGCTGTCAATGAAAAGAAGTAAAAAAACCTAAGAGTTGGCTTTTAAACCATGTCACTGGAATATGTCAGTTTATCTAAAACTTCTGGCTTTTTCTGCTACAGAGTCAGGCTCATCTGCAAAAGGTGTCCTGCATCCCATCTGGAAATTAACAGCTCTTCATCTGTCATGACTTCATAAAGGAATGATGTTTTGGATAAAATACCAAACAAAGGTCAATATTGTTTTCAAGAAGCATAAAGTACTAGTTTATTGTTTTGTTTAGCTTGTTTTGGGTTTTGGTTTTTTTTTTTTAAAAACAGGAAAGAAAACACAAAATGGTTGTACAAAAACAATAAAAAATTCACACAGGAAAAAAAATGAAGATTTTTACTGAGCTACTTAGAATCCATTTAAGGGTCCAAGATCATGGTCGTTATGATAGTTCACAGAATTTGGGTAGTGTTACGGTGTCCAGTCTGCCGTAATGGGATGTCTCATACGAGATTTCCAGTAGGGAGGGAATCTTACCAGTTTGTCTAAGACAGGTGAAGCAGCAAACATTATCAGTATGATGGGAAAAGAAAGTTTAGCATAGTTTAAACTGCAATGAACCGTTTTAGTGCTTCTCACAGGATTTGTTCTCTGAGCACTGAGCTGCTCCGCTCCCTCTGGATGGCATCTTGTCACTGTTCCAGGAGAAAATCCATGGGTTTCTGCAGCCCTGGTGAAAACACTGATGCTCTTTGACAATTTTTTTTTTCAATATAGCTTTCCCCTTTTCTTTCCTGAAATCTCATCTCTCTGCTGCCTCTCTGCTTCTCTCCATTCCATTGCTCAGAGATTTGTTAGCTGTATCTAATACACCTATTCAGAGCAAGCACCACGGTACAGCTGCTGGCGCATTTAGAAGATAGAAGAATGGAAAGCTTTGCAGCAGAGTCCCTGAAACACAAGTAGAATGTATTGTTGAGGAATCACAAACAGTTCATAACCATTTCACTTTCCAGTCAGTTCACATATGTCATCTGTGGTGTTTCCTGACCTCCAGCTTTGCATCCTGGGTGCATTCTGTAATCCTAGAAATGCCTTTTGTCCCCAAACACTCCTTATAAAATTCCAGAAGTTTTCAGTTGTGTAGGTTCACTTTTCTTCTGAATGTCATGGTCCGTCAGAATGTTTGAAAGTATTGCTCATTTAGACAGCTACATACTGATAAGCAGGTTATCGTATTCTTCATAGCACATCATGCATGACTTTTATGCATTATTTATGTCCTAAATAACTTTGATCATTCCACAAAACATCCTGTTAAATATTTTCTATTTAATGATACAAATAAAAGACAAATTTTCATATCTGAAACTGTTTTTCCTCCCTTTTGGTGGAAATTGAGGTTGTTTTTCAATTTCCATTAGATCTCCTTTTTAATTATAAACCATGGTTTCTTTTATTTCAGACTGCTAAATGCAGTGGAGCAAAACTGATTTCAGAGAATTAAGTTCTATTTAGATTCATTTTAATTTTATTACCACTTTGCCCATAGGGTTTGCCTTCTGTGTGTGTGTGTGTGTTTGGTAAGAGAGAACTACTTTTTTAAAATACAGTACTATAAAAAATACATACTAGAAAACAGTAAAAGGTGCATGGATGGGGAGGTGGAAGAGAGAAATAAATATCAGTCGCTAGAGATGCTAAAATTAAGCGATAGCTATTTGCTTACCCCAAAATTAGGAAAACTATGAATTGATGAGAGCTGAGCATGAATCCATGCCATGTCCTGTGTATCATGTGTCCATCTGTCTCATTATAAATCCGCTCTGGTGAACGTGCCTCCAGTGCTCTGGGGAATGTCACGCTCCATGCTCTGCCTCTTCCCATCTAAATGCTGCCTTCCCTGGGCAGCATTATTTACCTGAGCAAATGGTTTTGGGCTGTCCTGCCAGCTCGTCCCCAGCTGGAGCTGCAGGGCCTTGGCAGGAGCTGCCTCTCCAGGCCCTGGGGTGACCCTCAAGGAAACGTGAGCACAACCAGGGAACTCATTGACCTTGCATTCCCCGTGGCTCTTCACTGAAGATTTTAACCACTGCATTTGACTTTAATTTCTTCAGAGTATCTAAAAATGAGCTAAGGTTTAATACCTGCTTTTGTCCTTTTCTGAAGTGCAGCCACCATGAATTGCTTAATTAACTCATTAGGGCCCTAAGCCAAGCAGGTATCTAAGCCAACAGTGCCTTTAAGACCCATTGTGAAAGGGCTGAAGCTATCCAAGCCTAAACCCACAACGTGTTCTTTTCCATGCTGGAAAACCTCAGGCAAGACAGTGTAAAGTCACAGCTAAAGTGTGTTTGAAGACAATTTGACACACTTTTTCTTTATTTTAAAAATACACATAGTTCTGCATTTCCTTGCAAAAATAATCAGCACTGCAGTTCCTTCTTGATTTTTATTAGAAATTATTTGTAGCCTTCTAACTCCAGATTCCTTAATTTATTTTAAGATTTCAGGTTGCCTCAGTTTACCTTGTTATCCAGATTCCTTCCACTTAGCCAGAATCAACATTAAAGGTTCCAGCAAATGTTATGGAGCTCTTTTACTTCTCTAGTCTTTTTCTGTGAAAGCTTTCTCTGGAGTGTGGGTTTTTACTGTTTTGTTGTTTTACTTTTTACTGGTTTACTTTTTTATTAGCGAGTGATAATTAAATTGGAAAGTGGCAGCAAGAAACATTACTCACAGTGGAAAGTTATTCTTTGAAATAAGGTTTTTTAGTATTTTCTAAGGAAAGAACATAACAAGCAGTAAGACAGGGAAGCAGACCTGTTATTTGAATGCAACAGATACAACTAATAAGTAAAATATAGAAACCAAAATAATGAATGATACATTGTAAATCACATCCCTCCGTTATCTTGATTGCACAAAAATAAACTTAGGAGTATGCTTTGTTTATGCTAGGAATTTTCTTAGCAATTTTAACAGTTTTGTAAGTTGCTTCTGTGCCCTATGCAGTGTGGTAATTTTGCCAGTTAATTACATCTTAAATTCCAAATTCTGTGGAATAAATCTGCTCTTTTGTGCAAGCAAGCTCCAACGGATTAGAAGAATGCAGGAAAAATAAAAGATGTTGGTTGGAGAACAAGACCCCATTTTGTTTCCCATCATGGCAAAAATGAGATTCCATAATGTTCTACTGTTCCATTCTTTGCTCTTATGGAGGAAAAAAAGTCTGTGCTTCCTTTCAATGATAATTGTCAAACATTCTCCCGCCTATCCTGCAGAATAAAAATATTTTATCTCTGAGACTTGAATAAAAATAGTTCATTTCAGTACTTCATTTCAGTAATTTAGATTAGCTTTAGTTTTTTTGGGTTTTTTGGATTTTTTGGGGTTTTTTTTTTGTTTTTTTTACTATTTTGTTAACATACAAACCAATTATTTCCCTGTGCAAAGTTATGTTTTATTCAACCAACAGGAAGGTCTCTTCATCACACAAGTTTAGGTTTTTCTCCCATAAGCTGACTTCCCTGTAGTCTGGATGTCAGCCTAACTCATTCTTCCTGTGAAATGCAAGAACTGAGGGAAAAAAAGAGGGAATAATGTCTTTTAATTCTATGTATGAAAGGATAAATGCAGACCTTTTTCCATGAGCAACAAGTACCCATAAAGCTGGAGCCAGCAGCATTCCCTGGTTCTCTTGGCAGTACCTACATCTAACCTGCTTACACGTATTCAAGGCAGCTACTGGCCTTTGTAAGGGGAAGAAAAAAGCTAAATTCTTTTTTTATTAATATGTTCACAAAGTTTAGAAATCAGTCCAGATGAGGGAGGCAGTATTATCGAAGTATGCCATTAACCATGACTTTTAAAATACAAAAAAAAAGCAGAAGCATGCTGATTATTTTGTAGTAAATCTCACTGTCAGAAAAGTAAATTCTGAATTCTTAGAAAAATTTTCATGTCATCAAAGAAGTTGTCTATTGGACAAAGACAAATCAATAAATAGTATTTCCTTAGGAATTCTATGAGTCACTTCTTTAACAGCCTTCCCCAGTGTGGCAATTTCTGTCAAGTTTTACCACATGTAGTCAATACAAGGGCACTGCACACACCCTCCAGCAGCCATGGAGCCATCACATGCTGCTGTTAAATGTGTAACTTATGTTCTGTTTAATTAAACCTATGTAAACATGGATTCAATATTCCTATTTTGTGTTTCCACCAGTATGCTGCAGAGAATTTCCAGTATTCCAGTATTTTGAAAAGCTATTTCTGAAGTTTTTTGTTCTCTGGTTCAATTACTTCAGAAGCCAAAATTCACAAGATACATCCAAATGTTAGAGTTGGTTATCTGACTGAGCACATCTGAAGGGTTATCTCCTTTTTCTCAGAGAATTTCAAGCTCATTTCTTCTGTATCCAGTAACATTCTCAAAATGCAGGGTTTGAGGTTAGTGACAAGACAGATACAACGGCAAATTGGAGGGGCTGTAATAATTTCACCTTTTTAGTGTAAGAAGTCTTTCAATAGCAATACAGAATTACTTCATTTGGTGATAAATCCCTGGGAGCACCTTGTATGCCTGCATTTAGATGAACCACGTAATTTTACAGACTGACTGGAAATTTCAGGTGACAATTAAAACCATTTAAAAATTATATGCACTAAGAAGCCAATCTAGTCTTACCAGCTTTCAAGGACTTGCAAGGCAGATTCCTTCCTCTCCTTTTTCTCATACTTGTTCTTTTTTTCGTTCTCTGTGAAGAGAGAATCATTAAATTAATTTTGAAGATACTTTAATGGCTTACCAGAGCAACATTTACCTGCTCCATGTATAAAGGGTTTCAAAAGCATTTAAAAAGGAACACAGCACTATCTATTTTCTTCCATTCATTGTAAAGTTTAGAGCCAAGTTTTGTGACAGGAAAAAAACAATAAGATCTTGAAAGTCTTCTAGCTTGGGCTGAAGAATGAGGGATGAAGGGGGTTAACAGATAAAGCACTGCAACTGCACTTTGGAGTTCAGTAACTGTGAAGTGAAAACCCCTGCATCATCACAACCAAATTTAGATAAATTTTCTTTTCAGATGATAAAGGTTCATCATTGACCTGCTCTTCCTTGCATTATTTGTGCAGCTGCTTGTGTTCCTATTAGTGGTTATGAATATTTACAGCCTATCTACCTGATTTTACAACATCCTTTACATCCAATTTTATAAAATTCCCTGCACATAAATCTTGCAATATAGGTCAAATTTTAGAATGTGTTCCTAAAAAGGTATAAACTCTATTGCACGGTGATTATCACACTGACTACAGAACATAATTTTTTTAATAATTAAACTGTTCAGATAGTTTTACCCTCTGCTTGATTGCTGTATGGGTAGCTGTAATTAACCTCTACTGATGTTAATTATGCACAAAGTGGGATCTTAGAGCTGCTGACCATGCAATTTGTTAAACATCTCAGGAGGTGATATCACTTGCACACTGTTTCTGTGCACTCTTTCAACTCATAACACAATGTGAAGTCAAAGTGGTAAGAGTTATGCTTTGAAAAAATTGCAGAATTTGTTTTCTCAGTAAAGTCATTGAAGTTCATTTGCCTTGAAGTCAAAATGAGCAGGGAAGTCACCAAGATATCTCCATAAGGGTACTGCTGCAAAAAACTTTTGTAGAAGTTTATTAAGCCAAATTAAACATGATTAAATTCCTCAAAGGGCTCCTTTCATGAAGGCCCAGCTCCACTAAGAGCCTTGTACACAGAACAGGAACACCATTCCATGTACCCCCTCTGACTGACTTTACAGGTGCTGGCAAGAACCTCACAAAATCAGGAAGAGTAAGGACACAGGTATAATCTCTTTCATGTTGTAAAGAAGTTAATATTTCAACAGAGAACTGCTCAGGGGGTTATACTATGTAAAGATGAAATTTTATAGGTCCATTTGTAAGATTTTTAGGAAAAATTCTCACTCCATTACCCTACAGAGGATTAACTTCTGTTTCACACAGGGATCAAAACAGTTTATCAATGCACACCTTCTCCAAGCTGCAAGCAATGCTAGAATTAGAATTGCAAATAATTCTACAAACAGACTACAGCCATTAGACTGAAGCAGCCCATTTTCTGTTAAAATGAAGAAAGCTTAACTGTTTAAAATGTGTTTAAATGTGTGTTAAAACAAAACATTAAGTTTGCGATTTGTTTGTAAACAAGTGCAGCAAAGAACTCAGGAAAGAAGTTCTCCAATAACAACTGGGAGCTCAAGGATCAGACTCTACCAGGAGGAGGACTGAAGCCTGTGGGCCCTCTGAAAATAGCTGGTTTTTGACAATCACATTATGGAAATATGTTGTTATGGTGTTATACCTTATCTTCCAGTTCTGTCGGAGAGGAGGAATAGCCAGGAGTAAAAATGTTGTGTTTGTGATGCTGGTCTTGTGCTGAATTCTTATGGTCCTCAAGGCCATTTAGATTTGTAGAGTTCCTTGGTGCAAAGAAACCATTCCAGAGTAAGTTCTTCATTTGTGCACTTTCTTGCCATTAAAAATATCAAGTGATAACTCAATAGTTTGGTGCTCTTTGCATACTCAGTAAATTGCTTCAGTAGCAGAAGAAAAATAAACATCAATGCCTTATAATTTCTTCATATTAACAAGTTTCACTGGTTTCATATAACTTGGAATTCAAATTATTAAAATTCCCAATATTATACTGAAACTAAGTCAATATAATACAAAAACTTATTCAGCAAAATATGTATATGTAATTTTTAAAATAAATTTTAATGTATTCAGGAGGAAAAGGTTGAAAAATGTTATTGAGTCAACATATTTCTTTAGATGAACTAGAAATCAGAACATCTTTAATGCTAAAGAAGCTTCAGAAAGTTATTTTCCTTTAACCAAATCATTCCTACATAGTTGCAGGGTGTGAGCATAATAGTGTTCCAAAGAAGCATCACAAAACAGTGACACGACAGAAGAGTCTGGCAATAAAAAGTTGACTTTCATAGGTGGGGTTATGAATTGTTAATTGATATGATGAGCTGTTATACAGTGTTAATTAGTACAATGAGTTGTTATACATAATTAATTTAATAAGTCACGACGCAATAAATTCTTAAATTCAATGTACTGTTACGTGAGTGTAGGTAACCACTAGAGGGGGACGGTGAGAATTTAATAAACCAACAGGAGGAACCTGCTAGAAATTTACCTCGTGGACTGATGACAGCACTTTGGACTGTGATTGGAGAATGAGCCAGCCAGTAAGACCAGAGAATTCCAGAATCATTGGTCAGGAATGTATCACAATACATCACCAGCACACAGAAAAAGGACTAATCAGGGAGAGAGGATTGAAAGCACACCAGTCCAGCAGCTTTAAGAGACCTTAAAACCCCCAGGTGCCCAGCACCCGGGTGCTTCTGCAGAACTTGTGTCCAAGGAAGCACCCTGTGTATCACACAGTTACTGTCAATCTGACTTATCCTGAGGTCTCATCCCCAGTTGTTCTAGGTTTTTAATAAACAGGCTCACCATTTTGAAAAGTCACCAGCCTCATTTTCCTATTTGCCTGTTTATAACAACTTTATCCAGCAGACCTTTGACAGAAGATCTGCTCAACTTCGTCTGCTGGATCAGTGGAACCGGTGTCCTTCGGCGACCTCCAGTTCCCATTGAAGATGGGACCACCTGCAGAGCAGAGGGGACCAGCTCCAGCTCCAGCTCCAGCTGATGCTGGTCCTAGCTGAACCTGTTGGAAGCTCCAGCAGCTCCTGCATCTCTCTCCTTGTTGGCAGCTCCCTCCCTCCAGCCCTTGGCCCCTGCCCATCCCCTTTTTTCCCTCCCAGCTCACCCCTTCGCTTTGCCTTCCCCTATTAAACAGTTTGATTTCTTCACTTTACCCACGTCTCTGTGGAGCTGAAGTAGCACAAACCCTGAGTCCTGGGACACGCAGGGCCCTGCTGCCGTTCCCTTCCACGCTGTGTTTTGTGCACGGACACAGAGGAACGAGCTGAGGCTGCAAAGGTCCCTGTCCTGCAGGTGCAGCAGCACAATATCGTGGAGTTCAATATCGTGGAGTTCAAGGGCATTCTGAGCACGCTGCAGGGGACAAGGACCCTGGCTTTTAGAAGAGCCAACCTGAGTATGCTCTGATCCCAGTCGTGAGGGATTCCATGGCGAGCATCCACGGAGGGCAAAGGAGCTTGCAGGGTTGGAAGTTTTCACAAAGAGCTTCCTCCAAGCACAGCAATGCTCCGTTCCTACACAGACACGGGAAGAGGGCAGAACCAGAGGCCATCGTGGCCTAACGGTGAGCTTCGGGTGTGCCTAAAAGCAAAGGAGTATGCAGGGTTGTAAGAAGGATCTGCTCCAGGGCCAGCCCTGAGCTGGGCCATGTGGGCCAGGCACCGTGCAGAGTCCTTCCCTGAGCACTTGGGCGCTCTTGGTGTGTCCCAGGTTGTCTTATACACTTGGGGCAGTGGATTCCTTCCAACCTGGGGCACTTTGGGTGGGATAGGGGCGGCCCCAGGGCACGTGGCAGCGTTTCCAAGGGCCCTTGGTGACACGGGGCGGTACGGTCACCGTGGAACGGAATGGGACGGGGTGTCCAAGCAACCCTTTGTGACACGCGCTCACAAAGGTGCTGGCGGCAACGCGGCCACGCCAGAGCGCTCGGTGCTCGCGACGGGACAGGACGGGAGAGAGCGGTGCTGTGCGGGAGCCCTCGCACAGCCAGCTCGTTCGTTGCTGACCCGGAGCCTTTCCGAGGCGTTGCTCCTGCGGCTGGCCTTGCGGCCAGACCGCGGGCCTTGGTGCCTCGGAGCTTTCCGAGGCATCTCCCATCCCTGCGGCCGGTGCCCTCGTAGCCAGGCCGTGGGACTTGGTGGCCTCAGTCGTTCACGAGGAGCGTCCTGTCATTGTGGCAGGACCCCTCGGGACCAGAGTGCAGGACTCGTTGTCCTGTAGCTCTCCTGAGGCTTCTGTGTCGCAGGTGCCTTGAAGGCACGACTGCGGCACTGCTTGACTTGCCCGAGGCATCTGTCTGGAAGGTGCCCTCGAGGCCAGACAGCAGGATGGCGGGCAGAGGGTTCAGCCTGTTCAAGGTGCTTCGGGGCAAAAAGAAGAACGGCCCAGCAGCAGCCCCGGCACAGCAGCCTGAAGAGCCGGAGCAGCTGCAGCCGCTGCAGGATGGTGAGTGGCAGGGTTGGGCCGCAGGGCTGGGGCCTGCAGCCAGCTTGGCCCCATGCCCCAGCCCCTGAGGAGATGCCCACAGAACAGGGACCGTGCTCTGTCCCCTGGGTGTCCGGGGCTGTCCCTGCCCGCGGAGCACAGGGCTGGGCCGTGTTCTCCGGCCTCTCCCGCAGCCCCTCAGCTCTGGCTGTGCTTGCCCTTTGCCAGATGCAGGGAAGGGCCGGACACAGGAGCAGGAACCCACCTGTGGCCGCTTCCGCAGAGCACTGCAGGTACCTGTGGCCATCCCCACCCGGGCCGGGCCTGCTCGGCCGAGCTCTGCGCTTGGAGCGTTGCATGCAGCGTCCCTCTCTTCCCGCCCTTCCTTCTGCTGCAGACGTTGCGGGGGTTCCTGCGCATTCGGCGTAGGAAGAGCAGCGCCGCTCCGACCAAGGGCTCAGCCCAGCCCGACTCCAGGCTGACCAAGCTACAGGCAAAGCCTGATGCCAGCACAGCGTCTGCTGAGCGCGCAGCCAACTCTGCCCAGGTAATGGCTGAGGGCAGGGTGAAGGCTGACATGGCCCTGACTGAAGGCATGGCCACCACAAACACCCACACACACACACACGGCATCTCCAAGACCGATGCCACACCCGCTCCACCGGGTGTGGATTTTCTCCAGGAGAAGGGTGTTTCTTCTCCGTAGCAGGTACCCAGCCTGGGGCCAGGGCTGAAGGCCTGCCAGGATCGTGTGGCCCCTCAAGCCACATCCACTGGGCCTCCCTCAGCCTTTGAAGGCAGCACAGTGCGGAGGGAAGGCAAGCCCTTCTCGGGGGAAGCTGGGAAAGTTGCTTCCATGGAAAGCACTCCAAATCTTGCCCATGTCTCCTCCAGGTGCCAGCCATGGTGAGGGACATTCACCAGAGACTCGTGTCCTGTGTCTCTGTGGATGCCGGGCTGCAAACGGAGATTCTGACGCTGGCTGAAGAACACCCTGCCCATGTGGTGACGAGCCTCCTGCGCTGTGCCCCATCGTGCGACGGGTACGGGACACAAGTGCCTCGTGAGCTCGGCGCTCACTGGCCTGCAGGGCCCATCGCCCTGTACAGCCTGTCCAGCGGGCTCTGCTGGACAGACAGAGAGCTCCGGGCCCTTGGGGCCCCTCTGTTTCCTCAGCCTGCTGCCATGCTCCCTGCCTGGTCCTCAGGGCACCGGGACTCTGTCACCCGGCCCCACTGTGCAGCTGCACAGGGCACGGTACTGATGCACAGCTCTTGTCCCACAGAGCTGCCGCACTGATGTGGAGAGCCATCGGCTCGTCAGAACCCGCAGTGGAGAAGGTGCTTCCAGAACTGCTCTCCGTGATGGAGAACAGGCCACTGCACTGCATGCTCTTCTCCATTGTGGACAACAAGGCTGTCTTTTCCCTGGCTGTGAGTTTCTGGAGCTGGCCTTTGCTCGCCCTCCAGGACACCTTTCCAGCAGCTCCCCATGCTCTCCCTGCCCTGCAGCTCCCTGCCTCAGGCGCTGGGCTCAAAGCTGGGCTGGGAGCAGGCTCAGGGGCAGCAGGCCGGGCGCTCCCCCTGCCTCTCCCCTCGCTCCCTGCACAGGGACACCTCGGCAGTGAGCGCTGCCTCAGAGCGCTTTGTCTTTTGCAGGCAACTGTGGTGCTGTGGGTGATTGCTCATGAGCCCGAGTGGCACGAGGCAATCGTCCTTCATTCCGCTCATCTCTTCGTGGCTCTGCTCTTCCAAATTTTCAGCACCACACAGCAGATACCAGAGGACGTTGAGAACTTCTGGAGAGTGTGCCAGGAGGAACACCGCCTTCCCACCAACCCCAGCAGGTCTCAGTTGTCCTGTCTCTCCCATGCCCTTGTGGCCAGGGCCAGGGCTCCCAGCGTGACCTGGCCTTTGCTCGGCACACAGGTTTGCAGTGCAGACCATGAAGGCTCTGCTCTGCCAACTGCGCGGGCAGAAGGAGCTGGTGGCTCTGGAGCGCAAGCGGGTCTGGGACACGCTGCTCTGTGCCGACACCCAGCACTATGCAGCGGGTCTGCTGGCCAGGTGAGTCCCCCTTCTCCCCGCCACTGCCAGCATTTGTGCCCTGTGCCTGGGCTGCACTGCCCAGTCCCCGTGGTTGTGAGAGAGCCTTGTCACCGAGGGACGGCCAAGCAGACTGGAAAAGGCTGGGAGATGAGGGTGTCCAGGAGCAGCCGCCTCCCAAAGGGCCCGTGTCCCCTCACGGGGTGCTGGGAAAAGATCGGACCTCTGTGACTCAGTCCTGGGAGAGGTTTGCCCACCCAGCTCATGGCCTTGCTGCCTTTTTCCCCCTGCCAGGGAGATGCGCCGTGGCTTGACCCCCTTGTGTTCCCGCATTGCCTTGCACCTGCTCAGCCTGCTCATCGGGAGGAAGCCACGCTGGGATCTGCCTGCCCTGGCATTCTTTGTGGAGGTGAGCCTGAGGGCCAGCGCTGCCTCGCTGAGCTGCCTCCCAGCTCTCTGGCCTCTCGGAGCTGCAGCCGCCTGGGACGGTGCCCACGCTCGGTGCTGCTGCCTGTGACCGGCCCTGTGCGCTTCCGGGCTCCTGCCGGCCACGTCCCCTGTCACTGCCCTGTGCCTTTCAGGTCCTGGAGTGTCTGGACTTGAGCAAACACGGTGAAAGTGCCATGATGGTCATGTCCAGGCACCTGCCAAGCGAGTGCAGGGACAGGCTGCGCCTGGAGCTCAGAGGCCTCGTGGTGCTCAGCAAGGAGCCCTCGATGGTGAGACAGGGGGCAGTGGCTGAAGCCGCGCTGGCAGCGTGCGGCTGTGGAACGCAGCCCCTTGGGCTTGGCTGGGCTTCAGGAGCTGAGGCAGCTGCTCCCAGCTCTCCTGCCTCCCGCTTCGGCTGCCCGACGACCTCGGACAGGCCTTTGGCCTCTGGGCCCCGCAGCAGCTGGGTGGGGCTGCAGGGCCAGGGCGCTCTTGGTGCTGCAGCGGTTCACGGCTTCACAGCACAGCCTTGTCTTGCACACAGAGCGCAGGAATACGCGGCCTGTATCAACACCTGGTGGAGCAGCTGGCTGACCCCGACGGAGAGATGGTCGCGATGACCCTCTCGGTGCTCCTGCATATGCTCCAGGAGAAAGGCCTCAAGATACCCAGTGCCGCCGCCCAAAAGCTGTCTGAGCCACTCCTGCCACACTTTGAGAACGTAAGGCTCTGTGCCCCCAGCCACGGGCACTGGACGCTGTCCACAAACTTTGTGCCGTGTGCGGTTTTGGGCCTTTGCCCCGGTAGGCCTGGAGTAGCTGCTGGTGCTGAGGTCTTCTCCTTTCCTCCAGGACAACAGCCACGTGCAGCTGCTTGCCGTTCAGCTCTTCGGCAAGGTGATGGAGCAGGTCATGGAAGAGGGGAAAAAGCCTCTCACGAGAATCGTGAGCCAGAGCCTGCTCCCTCTCTTCTTGCGCTGGCATGACGAGAACTGGCGCGTGGCGAAGGTGAGGTTTTGTGTGACGCTGCTGCTGCTGCTGCTGCATCCCTGGCAGGGGGCTCGGCTGCCTCCTGCCCTGGCACCTCGCGGCCTCCAGCCTCCCCCTGGCCTTGGCACAGGGACGCGGGTCCCGGGCCCCGGGCTCTGGTGCCACCTGCGGCTCTGCTGCTCTCCAGGCATCTCGCCAAACACTGCTTTGTGCGGCACGGTTCCTGAGGAGGAGCGATCTCGAGGAGCTGCTGATGAAGGAGCAGCGGATGAAGTTCGCCGAGTGCCTGGTAAGGACGGCCTGGAAGCCCCAGCCACGGCCTGGAGAAGCCCCCTGCCCGCGGTGCTCCGTGTCTGGGGTGGCAGCCGGCCCCCTGCTCGGCGCTACACCCAGGGGCGCCGGCCTGCGCCCCACACGCTGCTCCCTTCCCTGGGCCCGCGGGCTCTTGTCCGGGCTCCTCCGGCGCCGAGCCGGGTGCCCACGGAGTCCCGGCCCGGCCTCGGGGCTGTGCGGGCCGGGCAGGCCGGTGCTGGACGCGGGGAGCGCCCGGCCGAGGGGCAGAGCCCGCGCCGAGCCTTCCCTGCTGGCGCTCTCCGCAGCTGCTGGAGGTCGAGAGCCGAGCGGCGCCCCCGAACACGTGCGCTGGGCCCTGCCGTGCCTGCAGAGCCCACAGAGGTGCCTGCGAGGGGCGGCCGTCAGGGTCATCGGTGGGCCACGGCCCCGCCGCCCCTCCCTGCCTCTCTGCCCGCCCGCTGCCCCGGCCCCGGGGGCCGGGCCCGGGCCGCCGCCGCCCCGCCTGCCCGCGGGGCTGCCGCCGCCCTCCCGCAGCCGTGCCCTCGGGCGTGGGGATGCGGCGGGGGCCCGGGCTGAGCCCCGCCGGGGGACGAGGCCGTGTGGCCGAGGGCTGGCAGCGCCCGTGCGGGGCAGCCGTGCCGCCTGGTGCCGCGACACGCTCTGTGTTGGCAGGGGTCGCCGGGGTGCTCATGATGGGGCAGAAGGAGGAGCTCCAGGTGCTCAGCGAGGGTGAGTGAGGGAGGGCAGCCGCGTGGCAGCTGCAAATGCCGGGCACGGAGCTCCAATCCCTGCCCGGGCTGCGGGGGGCTCGGCTCCCCGTGCGGCCGAGGGCCCGAGGGCGGAGCACAGCACGGACAGCTCGCAGGGACACGGCGGAGCCGTGGCCAGCACCTTCCGGCCGATGCCCTTGGCTCCCGCTCCCTCCTGCCATGGCAAGAGCTGGCCAGGAGGCTTTCCTTGGACTCCCACAACCCGGCCTCTGACCGTGGCTCTCTTCCTCTCTCTCCCAGCCCTTCAAGCCCTCCGGGAAGATGAGAGCCCCTCCTTAATGAGCCAGGTTGTCCAGCAGACCTTTGACAGAAGATCTGCTCAACTTCGTCTGCTGGATCAGTGGAACCGGTGTCCTTCGGCGACCTCCAGTTCCCATTGAAGATGGGACCACCTGCAGAGCAGAGGGGACCAGCTCCAGCTCCAGCTCCAGCTGATGCTGGTCCTAGCTGAACCTGTTGGAAGCTCCAGCAGCTCCTGCATCTCTCTCCTTGTTGGCAGCTCCCTCCCTCCAGCCCTTGGCCCCTGCCCATCCCCTTTTTTCCCTCCCAGCTCACCCCTTCGCTTTGCCTTCCCCTATTAAACAGTTTGATTTCTTCACTTTACCCACGTCTCTGTGGAGCTGAAGTAGCACAAACCCTGAGTCCTGGGACACGCAGGGCCCTGCTGCCGTTCCCTTCCACGCTGTGTTTTGTGCACGGACACAGAGGAACGAGCTGAGGCTGCAAAGGTCCCTGTCCTGCAGGTGCAGCAGCACAATATCGTGGAGTTCAATATCGTGGAGTTCAAGGGCATTCTGAGCACGCTGCAGGGGACAAGGACCCTGGCTTTTAGAAGAGCCAACCTGAGTATGCTCTGATCCCAGTCGTGAGGGATTCCATGGCGAGCATCCACGGAGGGCAAAGGAGCTTGCAGGGTTGGAAGTTTTCACAAAGAGCTTCCTCCAAGCACAGCAATGCTCCGTTCCTACACAGACACGGGAAGAGGGCAGAACCAGAGGCCAGCGTGGCCTAACGGTGAGCTTCGGGTGTGCCTAAAAGCAAAGGAGTATGCAGGGTTGTAAGAAGGATCTGCTCCAGGGCTAGCCCTGAGCTGGGCCATGTGGGCCAGGCACCGTGCAGAGTCCTTCCCTGAGCACTTGGGCGCTCTTGGTGTGTCCCAGGTTGTCTTATACACTTGGGGCAGTGGATTCCTTCCAACCTGGGGCACTTTGGGTGGGATAGGGGCGGCCCCAGGGCACGTGGCAGCGTTTCCAAGGGCCCTTGGTGACACGGGGCGGTACGGTCACCGTGGAACGGAATGGGACGGGGTGTCCAAGCAACCCTTTGTGACACGCGCTCACAAAGGTGCTGGCGGCAACGCGGCCACGCCAGAGCGCTCGGTGCTCGCGACGGGACAGGACGGGAGAGAGCGGTGCTGTGCGGGAGCCCTCGCACAGCCAGCTCGTTCGTTGCTGACCCGGAGCCTTTCCGAGGCGTTGCTCCTGCGGCTGGCCTTGCGGCCAGACCGCGGGCCTTGGTGCCTCGGAGCTTTCCGAGGCATCTCCCATCCCTGCGGCCGGTGCCCTCGTAGCCAGGCCGTGGGACTTGGTGGCCTCAGTCGTTCACGAGGAGCGTCCTGTCATTGTGGCAGGACCCCTCGGGACCAGAGTGCAGGACTCGTTGTCCTGTAGCTCTCCTGAGGCTTCTGTGTCGCAGGTGCCTTGAAGGCACGACTGCGGCACTGCTTGACTTGCCCGAGGCATCTGTCTGGAAGGTGCCCTCGAGGCCAGACAGCAGGATGGCGGGCAGAGGGTTCAGCCTGTTCAAGGTGCTTCGGGGCAAAAAGAAGAACGGCCCAGCAGCAGCCCCGGCACAGCAGCCTGAAGAGCCGGAGCAGCTGCAGCCGCTGCAGGATGGTGAGTGGCAGGGTTGGGCCGCAGGGCTGGGGCCTGCAGCCAGCTTGGCCCCATGCCCCAGCCCCTGAGGAGATGCCCACAGAACAGGGACCGTGCTCTGTCCCCTGGGTGTCCGGGGCTGTCCCTGCCCGCGGAGCGCAGGGCTGGGCCGTGTTCTCCGGCCTCTCCCGCAGCCCCTCAGCTCTGGCTGTGCTTGCCCTTTGCCAGATGCAGGGAAGGGCCGGACACAGGAGCAGGAACCCACCCGTGGCCGCTTCCGCAGAGCACTGCAGGTACCTGTGGCCATCCCCACCCGGGCCGGGCCTGCTCGGCCGAGCTCTGCGCTTGGAGCGTTGCATGCAGCGTCCCTCTCTTCCCGCCCTTCCTTCTGCTGCAGACGTTGCGGGGGTTCCTGCGCATTCGGCGTAGGAAGAGCAGCGCCGCTCCGACCAAGGGCTCAGCCCAGCCCGACTCCAGGCTGACCAAGCTACAGGCAAAGCCTGATGCCAGCACAGCGTCTGCTGAGCGCGCAGCCAACTCTGCCCAGGTAATGGCTGAGGGCAGGGTGAAGGCTGACATGGCCCTGACTGAAGGCATGGCCACCACAAACACCCACACACACACACACGGCATCTCCAAGACCGATGCCACACCCGCTCCACCGGGTGTGGATTTTCTCCAGGAGAAGGGTGTTTCTTCTCCGTAGCAGGTACCCAGCCTGGGGCCAGGGCTGAAGGCCTGCCAGGATCGTGTGGCCCCTCAAGCCACATCCACTGGGCCTCCCTCAGCCTTTGAAGGCAGCACAGTGCGGAGGGAAGGCAAGCCCTTCTCGGGGGAAGCTGGGAAAGTTGCTTCCATGGAAAGCACTCCAAATCTTGCCCATGTCTCCTCCAGGTGCCAGCCATGGTGAGGGACATTCACCAGAGACTCGTGTCCTGTGTCTCTGTGGATGCCGGGCTGCAAACGGAGATTCTGACGCTGGCTGAAGAACACCCTGCCCATGTGGTGACGAGCCTCCTGCGCTGTGCCCCATCGTGCGACGGGTACGGGACACAAGTGCCTCGTGAGCTCGGCGCTCACTGGCCTGCAGGGCCCATCGCCCTGTACAGCCTGTCCAGCGGGCTCTGCTGGACAGACAGAGAGCTCCGGGCCCTTGGGGCCCCTCTGTTTCCTCAGCCTGCTGCCATGCTCCCTGCCTGGTCCTCAGGGCACCGGGACTCTGTCACCCGGCCCCACTGTGCAGCTGCACAGGGCACGGTACTGATGCACAGCTCTTGTCCCACAGAGCTGCCGCACTGATGTGGAGAGCCATCGGCTCGTCAGAACCCGCAGTGGAGAAGGTGCTTCCAGAACTGCTCTCCGTGATGGAGAACAGGCCACTGCACTGCATGCTCTTCTCCATTGTGGACAACAAGGCTGTCTTTTCCCTGGCTGTGAGTTTCTGGAGCTGGCCTTTGCTCGCCCTCCAGGACACCTTTCCAGCAGCTCCCCATGCTCTCCCTGCCCTGCAGCTCCCTGCCTCAGGCGCTGGGCTCAAAGCTGGGCTGGGGGCAGGCTCAGGGGCAGCAGGCCGGGCGCTCCCCCTGCCTCTCCCCTCGCTCCCTGCACAGGGACACCTCGGCAGTGAGCGCTGCCTCAGAGCGCTTTGTCTTTTGCAGGCAACTGTGGTGCTGTGGGTGATTGCTCATGAGCCCGAGTGGCACGAGGCAATCGTCCTTCATTCCGCTCATCTCTTCGTGGCTCTGCTCTTCCAAATTTTCAGCACCACACAGCAGATACCAGAGGACGTTGAGAACTTCTGGAGAGTGTGCCAGGAGGAACACCGCCTTCCCACCAACCCCAGCAGGTCTCAGTTGTCCTGTCTCTCCCATGCCCTTGTGGCCAGGGCCAGGGCTCCCAGCGTGACCTGGCCTTTGCTCGGCACACAGGTTTGCAGTGCAGACCATGAAGGCTCTGCTCTGCCAACTGCGCGGGCAGAAGGAGCTGGTGGCTCTGGAGCGCAAGCGGGTCTGGGACACGCTGCTCTGTGCCGACACCCAGCACTATGCAGCGGGTCTGCTGGCCAGGTGAGTCCCCCTTCTCCCAGCCACTGCCAGCATTTGTGCCCTGTGCCTGGGCTGCACTGCCCAGTCCCCGTGGTTGTGAGAGAGCCTTGTCACCGAGGGACGGCCAAGCAGACTGGAAAAGGCTGGGAGATGAGGGTGTCCAGGAGCAGCCGCCTCCCAAAGGGCCCGTGTCCCCTCACGGGGTGCTGGGAAAAGATCGGACCTCTGTGACTCAGTCCTGGGAGAGTTTGCCCACCCAGCTCATGGCCTTGCTGCCTTTTTCCCCCTGCCAGGGAGATGCGCCGTGGCTTGACCCCCTTGTGTTCCCGCATTGCCTTGCACCTGCTCAGCCTGCTCATCGGGAGGAAGCCACGCTGGGATCTGCCTGCCCTGGCATTCTTTGTGGAGGTGAGCCTGAGGGCCAGCGCTGCCTCGCTGAGCTGCCTCCCAGCTCTCTGGCCTCTCGGAGCTGCAGCCGCCTGGGACGGTGCCCACGCTCGGTGCTGCTGCCTGTGACCGGCCCTGTGCGCTTCCGGGCTCCTGCCGGCCACGTCCCCTGTCACTGCCCTGTGCCTTTCAGGTCCTGGAGTGTCTGGACTTGAGCAAACACGGTGAAAGTGCCATGATGGTCATGTCCAGGCACCTGCCAAGCGAGTGCAGGGACAGGCTGCGCCTGGAGCTCAGAGGCCTCGTGGTGCTCAGCAAGGAGCCCTCGATGGTGAGACAGGGGGCAGTGGCTGAAGCCGCGCTGGCAGCGTGCGGCTGTGGAACGCAGCCCCTTGGGCTTGGCTGGGCTTCAGGAGCTGAGGCAGCTGCTCCCAGCTCTCCTGCCTCCCGCTTCGGCTGCCCGACGACCTCGGACAGGCCTTTGGCCTCTGGGCCCCGCAGCAGCTGGGTGGGGCTGCAGGGCCAGGGCGCTCTTGGTGCTGCAGCGGTTCACGGCTTCACAGCACAGCCTTGTCTTGCACACAGAGCGCAGGAATACGCGGCCTGTATCAACACCTGGTGGAGCAGCTGGCTGACCCCGACGGAGAGATGGTCGCGATGACCCTCTCGGTGCTCCTGCATATGCTCCAGGAGAAAGGCCTCAAGATACCCAGTGCCGCCGCCCAAAAGCTGTCTGAGCCACTCCTGCCACACTTTGAGAACGTAAGGCTCTGTGCCCCCAGCCACGGGCACTGGACGCTGTCCACAAACTTTGTGCCGTGTGCGGTTTTGGGCCTTTGCCCCGGTAGGCCTGGAGTAGCTGCTGGTGCTGAGGTCTTCTCCTTTCCTCCAGGACAACAGCCACGTGCAGCTGCTTGCCGTTCAGCTCTTCGGCAAGGTGATGGAGCAGGTCATGGAAGAGGGGAAAAAGCCTCTCACGAGAATCGTGAGCCAGAGCCTGCTCCCTCTCTTCTTGCGCTGGCATGACGAGAACTGGCGCGTGGCGAAGGTGAGGTTTTGTGTGACGCTGCTGCTGCTGCTGCTGCATCCCTGGCAGGGGGCTCGGCTGCCTCCTGCCCTGGCACCTCGCGGCCTCCAGCCTCCCCCTGGCCTTGGCACAGGGACGCGGGTCCCGGGCCCCGGGCTCCGGTGCCACCTGCGGCTCTGCTGCTCTCCAGGCATCTCGCCAAACACTGCTTTGTGCGGCACGGTTCCTGAGGAGGAGCGATCTCGAGGAGCTGCTGATGAAGGAGCAGCGGATGAAGTTCGCCGAGTGCCTGGTAAGGACGGCCTGGAAGCCCCAGCCACGGCCTGGAGAAGCCCCCTGCCCGCGGTGCTCCGTGTCTGGGGTGGCAGCCGGCCCCCTGCTCGGCGCTACACCCAGGGGCGCCGGCCTGCGCCCCACACGCTGCTCCCTTCCCTGGGCCCGCGGGCTCTTGTCCGGGCTCCTCCGGCGCCGAGCCGGGTGCCCACGGAGTCCCGGCCCGGCCTCGGGGCTGTGCGGGCCGGGCAGGCCGGTGCTGGACGCGGGGAGCGCCCGGCCGAGGGGCAGAGCCCGCGCCGAGCCTTCCCTGCTGGCGCTCTCCGCAGCTGCTGGAGGACGAGAGCCGAGCGGCCGAACACGTGCGCTGGGCCCTGCCGTGCCTGCAGAGCCCACAGAGGTGCCTGCGAGAGGCGGCCGTCAGGTTCATCGGTGAGCCACGGGCCCGCCGTCCCTCCCTGCCTCTCTGCCCGCCCGCTGCCCCCGCAGCGGGGGCCGGGCCCGGCCCGCTGCAGCCCCGCCTCCCCTCGGGGCTCCCGCCGCCCTCCCGCAGCCGTGCCCTCGGGCGCCGGGATGCGGCGGGGGCCCGGGCTGAGCCCCGCCGGGGGACGAGGCCGTGTGGCCGAGGGCTGGCAGCGCCCGTGCGGGGCAGCCGTGCCGCCTGGTGCCGCGACACGCTCTGTGTTGGCAGGGGTCGCCGGGGTGCTCATGATGGGGCAGAAGGAGGAGCTCCAGGTGCTCAGCGAGGGTGAGTGAGGGAGGGCAGCCGCGTGGCAGCTGCAAATGCCGGGCACGGAGCTCCAATCCCTGCCCGGGCTGCGGGGGGCTCGGCTCCCCGTGCGGCCGAGGGCCCGAGGGCGGAGCACAGCACGGACAGCTCGCAGGGACACGGCGGAGCCGTGGCCAGCACCTTCCGGCCGATGCCCTTGGCTCCCGCTCCCTCCTGCCATGGCAAGAGCTGGCCAGGAGGCTTTCCTTGGACTCCCACAACCCGGCCTCTGACCGTGGCTCTCTTCCTCTCTCTCCCAGCCCTTCAAGCCCTCCGGGAAGATGAGAGCCCCTCCTTAATGAGCCAGGTTGTCCAGCAGACCTTTGACAGAAGATCTGCTCAACTTCGTCTGCTGGATCAGTGGAACCGGTGTCCTTCGGCGACCTCCAGTTCCCATTGAAGATGGGACCACCTGCAGAGCAGAGGGGACCAGCTCCAGCTCCAGCTCCAGCTGATGCTGGTCCTAGCTGAACCTGTTGGAAGCTCCAGCAGCTCCTGCATCTCTCTCCTTGTTGGCAGCTCCCTCCCTCCAGCCCTTGGCCCCTGCCCATCCCCTTTTTTCCCTCCCAGCTCACCCCTTCGCTTTGCCTTCCCCTATTAAACAGTTTGATTTCTTCACTTTACCCACGTCTCTGTGGAGCTGAAGTAGCACAAACCCTGAGTCCTGGGACACGCAGGGCCCTGCTGCCGTTCCCTTCCACGCTGTGTTTTGTGCACGGACACAGAGGAACGAGCTGAGGCTGCAAAGGTCCCTGTCCTGCAGGTGCAGCAGCACAATATTGTGGAGTTCAAGGGCATTCTGAGCATGCTGCAGGGGACAACGACCCTGGCTTTTAGAAGAGTCAACCTGAGTATGCTCTGATCCCAGTCGTGAGGGATTCCATTCCAGCCCATGCCATCAGCCCTCTGTATTGCTTGACTCCCATAAAATCAGTCTTCCTGCTTTTACTGCCAACCCTCTTTTACCCACAGAGAGTTGCCCACAAATAAGTTTAAAATTCTCTTTTTCTTCCTTCAATTCCAGTAAAATCTTAGAAAAGCTTTCTTCCTGTTTGAAACCCTAAGCACTACCCACCTGCTGTTCTGTTGATGGGTCTGCTCTGGGAAGTTGCACTCAGTGCAGGAGGTAGTTCCCCAGGGCTGGGATTTGTGTTTGTCGACTGAAACTAATAGAGAGCTCAAGGCTAGGTCTGGTGGTTAAGTGGTCTGCAATACCAGGTAATGGTCCTTTGCATGTTGCTGGTTTATTATATATACATCACACACATAATATATATGGATTTCAAGAATTTACATAAACAGTGTTCACTAAGTGTTAGAGCAGATTGTGGTTTCCCTAAGGCTCCTGTCCGAGATTTCTTAGCAGACCTTTAATTTACCTTCTGTACCTTTGAAGTTGTTTTCAGATGATGTGCAATAAGTAATAAACTGGCCAGGAATGCTGTGAAGTCTCTTGGTAAACACCTTGATTAGTAAAAGCTTGGGAATCCACAATCTGCTTTTAGGACAAGGGGCAGGCCTAGATATGTTAGGTTCCACCACAGTGACGGGCACCACAACTCCCCCGGGCCCCAGAGTCTCGGACCTCAGGCAGCCACTGACGACGAACAGGAAAGGATGACAACAGCATAGGTCTTGGTTTAGCAAAATCCAGGATCCTTTATTGAGCCAGGGACCAAGGGAAAGATGAGGGTAGTCATGGGCTTTATATGTCAGGGTAGGGGTGGAGTTTAGGGTCGGGATCCAATAGCGAGAGAAGCAGGGGACTGCAAAGGGGGTGGGTCAAGGAGAACAACCAATGGGAATAACAAAGGCGGGGACACTGCAGTACAATTTAAACCAATGAGGGTACGGGAAAAGAACATTCTGGGCCATTCATTATCTGACAAAGTAGGGTAGAGTGTCTTTTCCCGGGCTTGCAGGGGCAAGCCCTGCAGGGTGGAGGGGCAGAATCTTCTTTAAGTCACACCCCTTGCCCCATGCTGTCTGTCTAGGTAGAATCCCCATTTCCTGGGGCAGGGGCACTCCACATCGATACTGGAATCTTTCTGTCTCTCTGTTTCTGTGTCACCTTTACAAAGATAACTAAATCCCATCTTAGAAGCCCTTACTATGGAAAGCTCACCAGTGGAAATAGAGCTTTCTTCAGGAACTCCCTCTGTCACCAAGCAGACCAAGTGATGTGGTGCCAGAAGCTGTGTACATCCAGGGTTAAATACTCTATTTTTTCTTGGATTAGGTAGGAAGGCTAGATGCAGCATCACATCAGCACCAGCAAGCCTGATCATATCCACTTCCAGATCTACTGCAGGTATCTCCACGCAGCAATGTCAAGCAGAGCATGACCCAGCTCTGGGCTTCAGAGACAGGGCAGTTGATTTTAATCTACAAGTAGAAATAGCATTAATAAAGAAAAAACAAAGATTGCTTTTCTTCCAGCTTCTTAAACTGTATTTCAGGCTTCTATAATCAAATTGCATAGCCAGGGAGCTTAGTTTTCTTATATCCAGGAATATAAACATTTCTTTATGCAGGCTCTTACGTGTGAAATATGCTATTAGATCACTGTCTAGCGCATTTAATTGTCTTTCCAACAGAGCTTTGGAGAGGAGTTTTAGTTTCATCTGCATGTAAGTCAGAAATCCTCCACAGACCTCAGTGAACTTTGTCACTGGGGGAAGAAAGATTTCACCTTGATCTTTTGATTAGTAGTTTATAAAGTTTAATATATTACCTAAAGTTGATTTATTTGATGATTAATTTCATACTTCCAGTTCATGTTCACTTTGAATGTAAATTTAACTTTAAAGCTTTTGAGGCACTTCTGACAAAAAAAATTTCACTGTTTTTAATAGTCATCTCTCATGCCTCCAAATCCAATCGATACTTGGCCAGAAACCTTTACTTTGTCAATACAATTCTAAGTGAGCATAAAAAACAGAAATTGAAAATCTGTATCAGCAATACCCATACCAAGATGGGTCACAAGTTTATTCTAGTCTGCCAGAATGTAAAATGAGAACTGAACAAATTGTTTTACAAGGGAACTTCAAAATAGTCCACAAACAAATAAAGAAAACAGCCAGTGGTAGTTGCAGGTGTTTAGGACATACATATTGGTCCTTGTTTTTCAACTATTTTAAACATGAAAATATACTTTCTGTAACTTTTTTTTTTTTATGTTGCCTCATCCTATTACACAACTGACAAATTCATCAAACACAAAATGCTGCAGCCTTTCTTATCTGGGTTTTTTAATATCTCACTTATTTGAGTATAATCCAAATTTAAATCTAGCCATTTTTAGTAGTGCTCAATCATCAACAAATCTATTAGAAGAATAAAGAAGCTTTTTTAGCCTACCATATAATTTAAGGAAAATAATTAAGTATATTACAATAAATTATTCCGTTTGCTCACCTGGGACGTGCTCAGGCAGCTTTGTCTTTGCTGCTTTAACACCCCTGAGCTCACACTGGTGTAAATGCCAGTGCTCCATGTTTGCATTGAGAAACATTCTCTATGCGTATGAATATTGGATGGAAAGGAAATAAAAACAAATGTTAGGCTGAGTTCTTGTCTAGAAAGGAAATAAAAGTTAAACTAAGCTATCCTCAAAGACCACAATTTCATCTTCAAACGATGGAAGTCAAGCTATAAAATTATTAAAGAGGAAGCTTCTTCCAAAACATTTCATGCATATTTTGATAAGTATTTTATGAATAGGTGATATGATACATAAATGTTGCAAACAGACTGAGTCCACGTTTCAAGCCAACAGTTATTTCTTTACCATTTAAACAAATACTTTACTGCTTTGCTATCAAACCAATCTGAGTTATTTTTACTTCAAAATTGCTCTCCCATCATTTCATAATATTTAATATCTTAATAAACTTCAAAAATCACTGATGGATATTAATTTGCTGCCAAAACTCTCTCCTCTAATTCTAACAGACAGAAAGGTGAAATAGTCTTGGGTCTTTCCCAAAGTGTGAGCCAGCCACTGTAATGATAAAAAAGGAAGAGGAGAGCAGAATTTTTTGTCTTCTAGTATGGCATGTTCATGTCAGGCATATCCAGTCCAAATTAATTTTATTTTAGTGGTATTATTTTTGTGTCACTGCATATCCTGATTGCTCTGTGGTTGTTTAAATTTTGCACCTACTTATTTTTGTTAGAGACCTTAAGAGATATAATAGTTTTAACATGGGATCCCTATGTACTGACTGGATACATTATTTGTGGTTTATTTACATATTGATTAAAAAAACTATTAAAAAGGAAAACTAAAAATAGCAAATATATTTATCTCCAAGAATGAGAAGAACCGGCTGGGGATACAGCCATACTGTGAAACAAACGTGTGGTCAGCTTCTTCCATGCTAAAGTTAACAGGAACTAAATCAACAGCTTCAGAGTGTTTAAGATGTACCCTGCCTGCCAAGGCTTAGCTGCTGAATTAAATCTGTTGCTGACATTGCCTTGTCCAGTGTGTCTATATGCTATGCTAATTATAAAATAACCTGGATTTTCAAGGGAGCCTCAGTGTGACTCTTTAGTTGTGGTCACAGCTTTAAGTAGGTAAATATCGTTGACATTAATAAAGGGGATGTCTACACTGCTTATTAGAGACAGCTCTGGCCCCAGACCAGGGGCTGGGAGACCTGTGCTCATCTGGGGCCTCTTCAGCTGACCTGAAGGTTGATCTCACTGACTTCTCTCCAATGTTTCTATTGTTTTCTCTGTTTTCTCCCATGGATTTTGGGACTGTCAGGACTATAAAGCTTGTACAGAGCTGAAGGTTGTTGATGATAACCATAAATTTTGAGAAAAACAGATTTTGTCATTTCTATTAAAGCTGATTAGAAATGTTTTGACAGAATAGGTTCTATATTAAAAGAATCTGATCAGATTAATTAAATTCAAAATTAACTGAATGTAATAAAAAAATAAAGCACTTGGTCTCATTTTGACCAAAGCTAAATGAAAAACACAAATTCCCAGGAGACTGGAAGCTGTATTTCCAAAGTCCACTGATGGGTCACATCTAGAAAGTCTCACAGATCCATTTAAGCTCTCTGCAGGCTGTGCCTGCTTTAAAAATCAGGGAAAATCCACCTCACTATAAATGAAGTACATACAGTTGGCTAGCCAAAAACAATAGAAGAAAAGAGAAAATGACCCATCCACAATCAGCTCACAGTTTAGAAAAAAATGAAATGAAATGAAATGAAATGAAATAAAATAAAATAAAATAAAATAAAATAAAATAATAAAGTTTTAAGCTTATTTCAGTGGTAAGGTTTAGGAGGTGAATGTTCTGCCGGAACATGTATGATACTGAAATAATGGCATTAAAAGCAACAGTGCCTGAACCCTTGGCACACTTCTGTCAATACATCTCCTCCAATTCCAAGCTTCTGATGGTTGGGCTCGGCATTTTAATCTAGCCATTGTCAATTCCACTTCTGTTTTTATTAATCATACCAGTGATGTCTAAATAACTAACTCCAGAGAAATTGGATTTAAGGGTTGGTATTAAAGAATAGAACGTACAAGTACAAAACCGATGAGCAGAAAGATATATTTGGTTCTTTTTAGGTAATATGTATTGCTGCATACTACCTTCAAGGTATCTGGGAGCAATTTAAGTGTGTTTTCTGGCAGCTGTCACTGGTGTCATCCATCAGAACAAGAGCCCTGGCCAGTGACACTTTGCTGAGGTGCTGAAGGGATACGGATTTTAATTCTGAGCAGCTTTATATGACAGATAGTGGGGTGGATGAATGCCAGAAAGAAGAGGATCATGATAGAATTTGCACAATTATAAATAATTAGACCATTTTTGTTGTAAAAGCAGCAGCTGGACTGTTACTGTAGTTACTGCACGGAATTCTTCCCAAGTTCAGTGTAGTGTTTTGCTACCTCTCTTCAAACAAATCACCATGGTTGTCATTGAGAGGGAATTCAGGGGTTACAAACATGGGGCTTCTGCTGGGATCTGAGATGTTTCGGAACACCTTTTTTCTTTCCTTCTTTTTGGCCTCCTTCTCTATTGCATACAATGATTCACCTTGGTAATACACTCAAGAAACCATACTTGTATCATCAGAAGTGTGCTGTGAGGATGTAAGGGAGAGCTGCAATTATTTGCTTGCAAACATCCATAATTTCCTGAAGAAAGGAAAGAATAATTTTGGCAGACCTAGCAGCATCCACCTCTGACACAGGTATCTACCCCTTTGCTAAATGCAGAGTTTAAGGTCCTTCATCTTTAGCTGCCTGACATTTTTTTTCCCTCCTCTGGATATTGTATTTTTTTCTCTAATTCAGCTCTTGGGCTGCCAGGCTCAAAATCAGACAGATTGACTTAGGAATTTAATAAATAGATCTTTGTTAACCAAATTTACTTTGACTTGATTACAGTAAACTCTAAACTCCACAGCATATTAGGAAACATCCGTGTGACCAGCTTGCTAGGCTGGAGGAAGCAGCGGTGATAATGACATACGACTGCAGGGGCATTTTGATTTACATCAGCATGAGGGAAAACCATCACCAGAAGGAAGAATGAATGAATGATACTCAGCAACGCCTCCCAGGCTCCATTTTTAAACCAGAGATGTTGGTGCTATTGCTGACCATGCCCTATATGATCCCAAGAGGAATGTGTTTGTTTCCATAGCCCTGGAATGTTTTAGCTGAGTGGTGCAGGCACAGATTGCACTTTCACCCAGAGAGGGGAGTTTTTAACACACCTGGAGATTCTCTGCTAGCACATCTCCAAAAATAAATAATTGAAGCCATCACTGGACTGGTATCAGGTGGAGTACAGCCTCAGGCTCGGTTTTCTATACTTAGAACTGGAAAATTGCTGAGCTTCAGACTGTACCATCACCTAAAGTTTTCCACTGCCCCAGCATGAGACAGTTTGGGGATTGCTGGTGGTCTTTGCCAGGGAATGCAGCACAGGGGACCCTCCTCTAGCACTCAGAAATCTAAGAAGTTTACAAGATTCTGTCACATGTGGATATTCTTTGAAGCCTGTACAAGAAATTACATTTCCCTGCTGAAAATTTGTAAGACCATTTTTCCTACCCCATGAGTCTTTGAGAAGATATCAAGATAGGAATGTTACACTCTATGGCACTACATTAAACATGCAGCTTTTTAATTTAATCCTGGGAGTCCTCAGTAGAGAAAGATGCCTTGAATAAAAAGGAAGTCTTTCACCTTGAAAATAAAACAAATTGCTAAAAATAGTGGGGGGGAAGAGAGAAAAGAGAAGGAACAGACCTAATGATTTCAGCTGTCCTGTTAATGGAGGACTAATTTTTAGGAATTCTGAGAAAACAGCTACACACTGACTTTGAATATCTTAATCTACCATATAAATTTAGCTATTTCCTCATGAGTATTAGATGCAGAGTTTATTATGTTTTTTGCTTTTAACATAATAAACAACTGGAATTGTTGCTTTTTGAAAGCATTCTGTTTTGTTTCTTTCCTGAACTGAATTTCAATTATTGGCACTCTTATAAGGAAAGCTGTAAGAGAAATTGATTAAAACAAAAGGAAAGGCATTTTTAAAATAGGATGCTTGAGTCTTCCTTTGAAATCATGTATATTTTAATTAAAAAATCAATGTGTGTTTCAAATACCCAATGTGCTGACTTATTCCACACAGAAAATATGCATATTCTGAATTATTTTAAGTAGGTAAAAACTGGAATTTCTGTCAGGTTAGAAGCTGCATTTTCTGATTTTCATTTTGAGTTTACATGGTGAAAATAGCAGGAAAGAAATTCTTTCTATAGTACAGAAAATTCCATTTTAGATATCTCCAGTCTGTAGGTCTGCACAAATGAAGCTGTCTCCCTTTAGTACAGAGTGGCAAAACGGATGTGATTTTAGGTCTGTTTGTTCCAGTTTGTGCCCTTTAAGCTGACTTCTGAGATGGGGTGGCAGCAGAAGGGAAAGGCCTGCTCTGTGTGGCTGCTGTGGAGGGAATGGAGCAGTTCTTCTGGTGCCCAGCATGGAAAGGTGTTGGGGGATGTGAGGAAATTAAAGCTGCAGAGGAAAGAGGAGGACCAGGAGCAAAAGTCTCAAGGTGGCAGGAGGAGGGAGCCTTTGCTTTGGGTTTCTATGGCTATAAAACCCAGGAAGCTGCAGGGAGCTGCTGAACTAGAAAATAATACTGGAGGGATTAACTTACCTTTCAAGGACAGAAGCAAGAGGAGTGTTTTTCAAACCCTTTTAATATATCTTTCCACTACATTTCCTATTTAATCTGACACCTTGTTATAGTTTATTATTTTACTGTTCTGATAAATATGTTTTGATATCCGTTGGCACATTTGCTTAAAAAAGTGGGAAAAAAAAAGTGTGAACAGTTGGTGGTTGAGCAGGTGGCCAGAAAAAACTGTTTTTCTTGAGATGTGCTGAGCTCTTATCCTTATCACCCTCTGAGACATCATGGCAAATAACACCAGCACCAAGTAATACTCAAGGCACCCAAGCTAAAAAGTAGTAATGGCTATCAAACTCTGAATTTGAACTTTCTACTCCTCAAACTCAGTAAATGGAGGTTTTTTCCATATGAAACTGTTAAATACATTGAATCCAGTCTTCCCTCTCCCCCTGCTGTCTTCCTTTTCTCTCCTTTCTCTCTTGCTCGAGCACTGTCTGTACTGTATGTGGTGTGCTCCCATTCTTGCCTGCAGAGTCCTGTTAATCCTGCAGTGATGGTCCCTAGGAAACAGCTCCAGGTCCTTCCTCTGTGACACCAGGAATCCATTCTGAGCAGCCCCTAAAATAATCCTCAGAAAGAAAGGTGGCTTGATAAGAGTCCACCTCACCTTTGAGAACACCCTCAATGTGTGATTTCTCTTGGTAATAATAGTTTCAGCATTTTTCTGTACCTTTGGAAATGGAAAAAGGGAAACAAGTTTTATTTATTTTAAAGATAGGACTCGCATAAGGAGACCAGCTAATCTACTTGATTTATAGTATCCTGAAAAGTCTGTGCCAAGAAAGCAAGAAAACTGGTAAACAAAAGAGACATCTCAAGGTTGTGCATTTATGGTTCACTTGTGCTGAGGTACATCGTTACAAGCGAGTGTATAGGGGAATCTGCTCAGGTGATTTAACCTGGCAGAGAAAACCACCTTCCTAAACTATGCTTTAGGCTGGATCTCAACATCTGTGACCTCTCCTATGTCCTTAGCACTTTCTTTCAAAATTCAGGATCCCCAGGTAACAAATTCCTGTGATGCAGCACCCTACATAAGAGCAGCTCTGCACCGTCAGCGTTCAGAGTATCAAAGAAGAGCACAAACCCTCTTAATTTGTGCCACGGATGCAACAGCAGTGGGAGGATCCCATTTGGCAGCAGAGAGGTCAGCAAAGTGTTAGGTTTGTTAAATTCTTTCCCTAGTTACTTAGAATCTCTCTCAGTCTGAATAACAGAATGCAGTTTTCAGAAACGTGGACTGTGCCCAAGCAATAAATGGGCACGGAGGGAATGGCAGCTCTTCCCAACAAAGTGACAGTCTTAGACAGGCATGAAGCCTGTGCATCCCAGCAATGCTATTTGATTAATAAATCTATAAACTAATTTATATCTCCTAACCATTATTTTCTGTGGGTTTTATTTTGCAACATTGTCAATCAGTTACAGGAACTGAAAGAAATTATTTGAGAAGTGTCATGGAGTGTTAATATTTTTGTAATAGTTTTATGATTGAATGTCACACAACACAGAGTCACAGGGTATCTTTTGTACTGGTGTACCTTCAAGGGCAGTGCATCCATGACTTTTTCAGAGTGTGAAAAATTTTACTGATCACCATACGTAAAAACAGATGAAACAGAGCCACCAAAAAATTCAATTGGCTGTTATGAAAAAATGAAAGTCAATTAATGAACAGTAACATTAAATAAATGGATCTTTTTCTGGTCATAAAAAGGATGTAAATAATTAGTCCATATACTTCAGAGTTTTAGTGGGAGAGACTTCTTTTCAAAGATAAATTGGTTTGTGTGTAAATAACAATCCTAAAATACAGCCACAAAATGAGGTTCAGTTTACCAGCAGTTTCAGAACCACTCCCACTCAGGAAGGAGTAATTTGGGCCATTTGGGTTCTATAACTGTCCCCAGACACAGTACCAAGGTCAAACTCACAGCATGGTGTACAGTAGCTCTGGGGTTTTCCTTCTTTGCTTCTGAAAGGAGACCTTAACATTCTTAGAGGAAGAAAAACCCCTTATCTCTTCTTTTCATGGCACTAAGTAGCTCATTGCTTTCATTTTTTTCTCAGATGTTGACCATCTTCACTTTATTGCAAGAAGCAATGACGAAATGCCACCCTTTTGTTTTCAGAAGTGAAAGGCAGGAGGGGAATTCAGCAGTGGTGGCAGGACAGCACTGGTCCCCAGTGGCTCAGGGTGCCCCTGGCTCAGCACCCCTCTTTACATGCTTTGCTAAGATGAATTTAAAGGCCATTTTTTAGGACCTTGTAACTTATCTATTACAGGTGCTTCCGAGCAGGTTCATAAGTATATTTCTGGGGAATTAGAAGTTTATTTCTGCAGCTTATCACAGGAAAGTGATTTCCAGGAGAAAATACTATTCTTTTTAAAAAGATTTATTCATGGTCAGGCAGAGAAAAGAGGGTACTGCATGTCCCAGTGGCTGACTTTGGAAACCTCCTCCTTCTTCTGTTCTTGCCCTGCACAGTATCTGTATCAGCACTTGATGTGCCTCCTCCACAGGTCCACAGGAGACAGACAGATGCAGTTAAACTTTCATGAACCAATTGGCAAAGGTTAAGAAGGCTAAGCCAGGCTTGCTGGTGCATCTTGGTAAAGAGTCCATTGCTTTCCCCATAGATCAGCTGCTATGAAAATAAATACCTGGGTTTTACAATGACTGAGATTATTTTTATTTACACTTTTTAATTTTTCCCTTCCTGTGGTCTTCACCAGCAGTATTTGAACCCCCTGGTATGCAGCATTTATCTCATAGGAGAACCATCACTGTCCACTTGGATGCCCTTCCCAACTCCCCCTGGCATTTCACAGCTTAAATTCTGCTCATCCAGTTTGACCACAGATTTAAATAGGAACAGATGTAATGAAATCAAAAGGCTTCCTTACACTTGTGGCAGCAAGTTCATCCCTAAAAATGACAAGCTTTACCAAATCAATTTTTCAAAAGGGTCTGGGATCAGAGCTTTTAACCTCTGGCACACAGATTCTGAAGACTAAGTGGACTATGGACCACAAAGTTCACTAAAGCTGAATGACAGCAGGCTTATACTTACTGTATGTACCTTCCCAGGAAAATAATTAAGAAAACTCAAATGAAAATAATAATTTAAAACTGCTGGTGCAAGATAATATTTTCATGTTTGCTTAAGATCTGCTGATCTGACTGGGAACTTGCTGCACTCGGAGCCTTTCATAATAGAACAAAAGCACAAAAATTTTGCCATCTGATCAATATTTCTGTGCTTTCTCTCTTTCCCCCAGCGTTTTCTGACTAAGTCTGCGGCCCCATGGCATTTTTCCAGTGTTTTGTTCATGAGTGTGTCACATCATTGTAGACCCAGTCATTAAAAATGTTTTCAGAACAGTGTTTATTGGTGACAGTAGTCTCAAATATGCATGACCTTCCCAGAGAGTTGTCTGGAATCATCCCTGGATAGCTCCTGGAGGAAGATCAGCTCCCTGCCTTCCAGCCCAGGGGACAGCACCGTGTGCAGGTGGATGATGTGGGGAAAAGGCAAAGCTGTGGTGCTCTCTCCTGAGCTCCCTCCAGCAAGAGGAGCCCCGAAAGGGCGCTGTGCTCTCTCCCTGCGGATCCACCGGGTCTTGGGAAGCCTTCACTTTGCACAGCCCGCTTCTCTGCTTGGGAAGTCAGGAGCAGGGACTGGAAAGGTAACAAAATACAGCTACTCACCTCCTAAAGTTAATTAGAAAATAAAAATCGATATTATAATTTTCAGAGAACAATGAAAGAGATGTTTCACTTCTTGCAGAGATGGCTGCAGAGCTGTTACCTAGTGTGATGCACAGAAGACTCGTATCTTTAATCTGGACTACATTTGCCTTCCAGGAAATGAGTGGGATTACAATTCTGTAATTGCTGGTCAGCATGCAACTAAAGGATCTGTGCTTCACCAGCCACTGAGCATTGGTTGTTATTACAGCTTGTTATGCTTCCATTCCTCTGGAAAATTTTCACAGATCAATAAGCTGGTGTCATAAAAGCAGGATTCCCTGGATATCTGTTAGGATTCTCTTCACAGTCTGTGGAACCAGCTATATCACAGAGTTCACTTCTGGAGAATTTCACTTTAGCTGTGCAGAGAATTTTCAGTCTTTGCACTAGAACACTGCTAATTGTTTGCACAGTTAATTAAACTATGGGTGAGGTATTTGGTTAAATATCCATGTGTAATGCACATATTGACTGTTTCAAGGTGAATACTTTTCTAAATCATGAGCTATTGAATGTTGACTCACTGTGGTCCATTTTCTCTAATTGGATTGAAGCTCCTCTCTATTGCCTGTTATGATAGAAGGTGTTTTTACCCCCACTAAAACATTACTGCCTCCAAATATGAACATTATCGGGTGTGTTGCGAATCATTGTGCAGGAAAGAGACTGTCCTGAGTGCACATTTGGGTTGGTAATTGATTGGGGTGCATCAAAGCACCTCAGAGTGCTCTGCATCAAAGCAAATCAGAGTGGCTGAAGCCTGGCTGTCTCCAGCGCACCTCAGTCACCTCGTAGAAGTACAGCAGAGGGTTTGTCTCTCTCAGGAGCTCAAGGAGTTTCCTTCTTCCAGGACCCTCACTATGCAAGCAAAGGGTTTAGAAAGGTTTTACTTTTTTTTTCTGTATGAAATGACAACCACATTATACATTTTTTGGTAAACCTCTGCAAGATTCCTCACTGTGTAGCAGTAGTCATGAGGCTCAGTAAGTTATCCTGGCTTCATGGGATGTGATAAATGTACAGTGACTCCTCAACACTTGCAAAACCTGTCATTCTGTTAAAAGCCACCATTCAAAACACCCTGCACATCATAACGTGCATTCAGAAACAGATTGATGAGGAAAACTAGCTCTTAGATGACGTATCTTAAGTCAACATAAGTTCAGAAAGAATTATGTATTTGTAGAAAGTAACTCATTTCTGTAGCTTAGCAAATCCCTTGATACTCCAGGCTATGGTTTGAGCTACATATTTAAAACAAAGTCAGGGAACTTTTTGGTCTATACTGGATGTCTGTGTATTTCTGTGTGACTCTCTTCATTGGTCAGCATCAGGCACAGGATGATATATGGGACACACATTTTTAGCTGAAACAATTAAAAAAGACACCTTTAGCTTTAAGGGATTTTATCTTAAGTTGTAATAAGAGAAGTAGTGAGAGTCAAACCACAACAGCAGTTCAAGAGACAAAATTCTATAAAAAGCATTTCCACTTAATTTCAATGGCTTTTTTTTTTCCACCAGTATGAAAAAAAGTTTTCCTCCGTGGATTTAAGTGGCATTTAGATCATTTAAACCTATCTATTGAGTGGCAATTGCTGCATTCAAAATTCATGCTGCCTTCATCACACATTAGCAATAAGATGAGGAAGAAAAGTGTTTGGAAAAGAATGGACTCTGCTGGGTGCTGCTCAACTGAGACAGAGCGGATGGCAGAATCTGCTGCTGAGGTGTGGAGTGCAGGGGAAAGCAAAGATTCTCCTTGGTTTCCCAGGGTCTGTTCTAATAAGAAACTGAACTCCTGCTCTCAGGAAGGCAATGCTGCAGTTACACAGAAAAAAAGCAGCAGTTTCTGTCTCTCCCTTCCTTGTTTGTCCTAGAACTCAAAGTGCTGAGAGAGATTGTTTTGTACAACCTGTTGGTTAGAACATCTTTGGAGCAGTCATCAAATTCCAGGGTTAATTCTTAAAGGCAAAAATGGTAGAACTGCCAGGGCAAAAAAAGACAAAAATTAAAAACAATAATAATAATAAAAATAAATAAAAAAAAGAAAATCAATCTGCAAAGTGCACTGCTTGTTAGGCAAAAAATTAAATTCCCTTCAGGCTATTCTGGGAGATGGGAAAAACTCTGCAGAGAATGAAAAGCAAATTCTCTTTCTTTGACTGCAGCAGGAGGGGAAGGTTACACCTTCACAGGCCTCATCTCCATTTTTTTCTTCTAAAGAAAACCATCATTAGTGATATGAACTCCTGTTGTTTTTTAGCTGCTCTCAGATGTTTATTTGGACTTGGTAATCAAGTAGGGAGGTGTGGAGATGACTATGGAGAGATAACAGCTAATAAGCAAAGACAAAGATCAAAACAAACCCAGAAATGTACAATTTCTGACCGCAGTGATGAAAAGTTAAATTATGTTTTTGTCATAGTCTTTACTTATTAGCTGGTAGCTAATCTTGCTCATTATTTTCCAGAATGAATAACTGTAAGTTTTATTTTATCTGTCAATGAACAAAACTTTTAATTAACTTTCATATTTGTCTTAAGTTAAGACTAATGTCTCTCAAAGGAATTGCTTAAAATCTTTAAACTTTTGAACAAAGGAACCAGCAAAAAAGCACTAAGCTTCCTTTGAAAACCAACCTTACTATTAGAGAACAAAATCAAAAAATAAGCAACTTGAAACTGGGAGACTCAGAGTATTAATATTCATCATGAAAACAAACTATAAGAAAATTTAAATCTGTGTTAAACCCAGAGAACTTTCGTTACTGGTTTCACACACACTGGCAAATTACACTAATGATTTCAGGACTCTCTCTGGAAGATAATTATTGGTGTTTAAATTAAGACTTTATCTGAACTCTGACACACTGTTTAATATTACTTGTTTAAATACAGACAAATGATTGTTGACAATGACCTTAACAAAACCTCAAGAAGTTGTAAAAATTTTTCTTTTCTTCCTCCCCATCATAATATATATCATATGTAAAGGGTGACAGGATGGTTTAGCAGGATCAGGACACTCTGGGTAGAAGAATAACAGGTGTGACAGGTGGGAGGACCAGAAACAATAATAGGATGTATAGTGGTATCACCCAAGTAAGTTTTGCATAAATAAAATTTATTCCAGCTTTAATACAAAAACTAATATTGCAGGAATAATTATGGCATATCAATACATAAATATTCAGTGAAAAAAGAGGGCTCCAGTAGAATTGAGAAACAAGTATTTTACAAAAGTAGAAGATGTAGTTACAAATCCTCCAAGGCTTGGGGTAGTCTGCACTAGGGTGAAATTAGAAATTTATATTTGAAGGGTGAACTAACACCCTCTGCTTTTCAGCTGCTCACAGGAGATCCTTGCTTTAGTCTGAATCTTCATCATGATGGTGTGTTAACTGGCAGGGCATCAAAAATCAAAGGATGTGGAAGCAAACAAGCGATGTGGCCTTGTAGCATGTGTTTGACAAAAGCTGGCTGCAGCTCAGTTATTTTTTTTAAGTGAGTACCAAGTTTTTCCTTCTTTCTCTCTGGCTCTTCTGATAGCATGTGTGCTTTCCTGCTCTGCTATTGACTTTGTTGCAAGCCGTCCTCTGAGCAGAATTGATTTATGATACACTTTGCAGCCATCCAGACAGCTTCCAGTGATGTGACAAAGAAGTTCTGCTTCTGCACCCACCTAATCAATGAAAACCAAAGAAAGCCTAGACAAAAGAGAACCCCCACATGGAGCTACAGGGTGCCAAACATCAGGCACAGAAGTTCACAAAGTCCACAAAGTGGCATGCAGTGGTTTCACCTGTCATATAATATGCTTTTTTTTTTTATTTGCTGGTAATTTTTTTTTTAACAGAGTAAAAGAAAGGCGCAAATATAACCACATAAATATGATTGGAAATGGACTCTAAGTTTAGCAAATGGAACAAAAAAGCTGTAGGATGCTCATGTACCAGAATAAGAAATGCTTCTCTGTTTTCTCCATCTCTACAAAATATATTTTACAGCTGAAGAACTAAAGGTATTGAAATAGTTAACCAGGAATGGTTTGATATTGCAGAGGGATGAACAATGTCATTCTGATCCAACAATTTTCTGAAGTGTGTATTTAATTGGATTTTGAATCAACTTCAGTCCTTGGGCAAACCACATTATTGGCATCAATAAATGTTCTGTTAGAGTGAGGCTGAATGTCCTCTTCTGGCAGAATCTAGGCACAGAGAGACTGAAAGGGCTTTACCAGGTCCTTGTCACCCAGATATCTGCATGAGGATGATAGAACCACAAATCATCTCAGCTGAAAAACAGCTTTGGGTCCAGCCATTAATCTGACACTGCCAAGCCCATGACTAAACCATGTCCTTAAGTGCCACATCTACACCTCCTTTAAATACCTCCAGGGATGGTGAGTCCACTGCTGCCCTGGACAGCCTGTTCCAGTGCTTGACATTCCTTTCACTGAAGAAGTTTTTCTTAATGTCTGATCTCAGCCTTCCCTGGCTCATACCTTCTTCTCATACCTTCACTTGCATACTTGAGAGAAGTCCCTGATCCTCCTCATTCCAGCCTCCTTACAGGTAATTGTGGAGAGCAATAAGGTCTCCCCTGAGCCTGCAGAATTAACACTATCAGTTCCCTCAGCCTCTCCTCACCACACTTGTGCTCCAGACTTTTCACCAGACTTTTTGTTGCCCTTCTGATCAGTTCATGGATGATTTTTTGGAAAAAGTTGTGCCAGTGTACAATTTAAAGCTCAAAACTTCCTAGAGTTTAACCTGAAGTTGACACACTGGGAGAGCCAGACACTCTGCTTTCTTTATGCCTGCATAAATGTAGAAACTTGTTCTATGTCCCTGGATGTTTTGGGGTTTTTATCATAATTCAGCTGTGCTAACCTTGACTTCCCTTTGCCTGTGCAATGAGGGACCATCTTGATGTAAGGCCATTGCAAGTGTAGTTTACAGAGCAAATCACTGTGTGAGGTGAAGGCATGAGAAAATTAGGTTCTAAGACAGCATGCCATAAATCTTGCTTTATAGGCCAGGATGCTCTGGGTCGCTAGAATTATCTTGTTATAAAGGCAATGAGATAGAAAAGCAAATAGTGGCTCAGTTTTGAAGCACTCGGGTCCCTTGGACAGGTGAAAGAAATTCCTCTCAACTCTGTCAGCCAAAATGCATTGCTCTGTGCCCAGCAGCACATCCCCATGTACATGTTTTACACACACACATTTCCCATGTGCAGAAGCACTGGATGCTCTGCCATGTCACTGGGGTGAATGTGCTCTGCTCCTCCTTCCTCTCTAATGAGATTCTGCTTTGCGACAGACCTTGTCAGAGGCTAATTATAACAAATGTTTGGAAATATTTGCTCCAGAATAACCTTTGGCTCTAAGATGGATCGCCTGTGTGAGGCAGGTCCCCTGGCAGAGCCCTGGAGATCAAGTTCTGCTTCAGAACAATGTCTGAGATTCAATAATGGCACTGTGTACTCGGCTGACCAAGTTTGGCAGTTTCTGATTGATTTCTTTTCCTCTTCAAGCCTTGCCTGTCACAATCAGCTAATTAAAAGTGCAGTAATCTGATATAATCTCTTTCCCAGTTGGTGTGGAAGTTGGCTCTCTAACAGAAATAATTGATTTGTAAACTGCCAAACCTCAGACATTTAGACTTGCATTGTCTCCTCTAAACCATGTCTAACAGGCAAAATTTGTCTCCTGATACATCAAATGACCCACGCTACAAAATTAATTTAGCCTTCACTGCTATGGAGAATCAATAGAATAGAAATAGATAAATTTTAAAATGTAATAAAAGTCTGGAGGAAAAGCAAATAAACATGGATATAGTCCGTTTGTGCAAAGTCAGCAGTGTGTCACCATTTGGCTCCCCTCGGTTTTTCTGCCACTGTTTTTGAAGAAGAGATAGTTACCTTTCCAATGTGATTGTCTTTACACTTCAAATCACACTTTTTTCTTTTTTTTTTTTTCCTTTTTCAAAAATAGTTCAAACCTCATGTGACACGTGTGGCTCTCAGTGGCTGGTGACCCAAACAATAGAATCCTTCTGCCAAGGAACAATAACAGCCTTGGATTTTTTATTTTTTTTTTTTCTATTAAGAATTCCCCTTAATATTAAGGATAGGATATCATTACCTAAATATCCCTAATGTAGGCCAGTGCCTCCTCTTTTTTAGGACACAGATATCTGAGTTAGAAGGGATGAAAGTGTCATAAAAAGAACAGCACTGGAATAGGTACTGAAATTGCTATAGCACAGAATTTTCTAGCAGTGTTGTCTGCTGCCTCCTGAAGTTCAGTTTTTTTCCAACCTGACAATGAGCACAAATGTCTGTTTTCCTCCAAAATTTGTAAATGAAGAAAAAGTAAACCATTCATGGATGGGTTTAATGGATCCGACTATCAGAGTTCTTACAAAGCCATCTGCTTTTGCAGTCATCTTAAACCACACCTAGAAGCTGTCAGTTTATGAGAAATAGAGCTGTGGTTTTCACCTCAGAGAGGAAATGCACTGGAAAACATGTCACTGTACAGCAGGAGTATGTGTGTAATAAATCTGCTTCTTTGGGGGGTTTGCCCTTTTTTGTTCACTGCAAAATGTTTTCTTTTACATCTTTTGTCCCAGTAGTAAATCAGCATATAAAACCAGGTTTAGAGTGGATTGGAAAGGCCTGTATCCCTCTGCCAGGAGGCCACGAGCCCTGTCACCCCAGGGCAGCCCCACACGGCCATTCCTGCAGCTGCCTCAGGGCAGAGTATATGAAATATGTCTAGATATAACTATCAAACTATGTCAGACTATGTATTTATTTATGTATTTGCACATGAGTGCATATATCCAGTATTTCTGTCTGTTTCTGTACATTACATGCATATTGTGTTACATGTGCACATACTGAATTTCAACCATATTGCTATTAAGGACTCTGGATTCTGGGCACAGAAGGTGATTTTTTTGCCTCTTTATCTCCCATGCTTTTATTTTCCATGAGTAGTCTCTAGTTTTGTGTGTGATTTCAGTTAAAGTACTACAAGTAGTACTTTAAATATAAATACATTACTTTAAATATAAATGCATTTTACAAGTGAAATGGTTCACCTCCTAAGGGATTTGAATCTGAGATTCACACCATTAAAGGATTTAACTCTGATCTAGTAGCTTTGAATGTCCAGCTAGCTCTTAAATGCACTAAAATGAGGGTAGCTGAAGCCTATGGATGGGTTTGAGATATTCAGATCAACAAAGCATATTTAATTAGATATATATTTTATTCTGCATGTAAATTCAGTTCAAGAAAATACTTCTTGTGGTAAATATCTAAGAAAACTTTTTTAGATTTCCTCCAGAGATCTGCTTTCTCCACAGATATATAAAGTCTTGAGTTCATCTTTAATCAATGGCAAAACTGTAGAGATTTCAAGGTTGCATTTTATGCTTTCCCTCTTTTAGAGTGGGGCATCTACTTCAACTACAGATTTCATTTGGCCAACTTGTTTTAAATTTTTTTTTCCAAATTCCTAGCCTGTTAGAAAAAAAAAAAAAAATCCAGAAATGAGGGTGAGAAATGCACATTATCAACCCCTCATCTTCATCCTGTTGCCACTTTGGGTAAATTCCCACCAGAGCAGGCTCCAAACAGCCTCCTTTAATTACCTTCCCACAGGTCTTGTCTCAGTGCCTGCCTTTGGCAGGGCTTGCCCTTCATTTTACCACCACAATCCCAGCACTGCCCACTTCAGCCCAAGGAGGGCTCAGCATGCACAGGCAGAGCAAGTTCTCAGGAATGGTTTGGGTTTGGAGAACTTTAATGCACAGTCTGGAGGTGCACCAGGCATACAGGTGTGTGCATGTAGAAATGTGTGAGAGCAGGACATCAAAGTTCAGCCAAAACAATTCACAGTATTCATCAATACAGTAATTTGCCCATTTTTATATGTAGGCCATAATGATTTTGTATGATGTGCAAAAGTGATTTGGGGATTTTTGGTTTTGTTTTTTTTTGTTTGTTTTTTTTTTTTTTGCTTAAGTGGAGATATTAACTTATAACCCTCCCCCTGTACTCAGATTTTTCACTGTTCTGTATCTGTGACTAGAGGTATATTATATTCTGGAACAAATAAATTAGCACTTTGCCCCACCCTGAGAAATGTATAATGAACAATATTTCAATGTTATCCCACAGTCAAAAGTTCTAAAAGTCAATATTTCCGTGTATGTACCTGTGCAATAGAGTATCAAAATCTGAATCATGCTTTAGGAAAAATTAAAATATATAATTACCTCTAAAATGAAAGGGCATAAATTATTCCTAATTGTCATATATCCTTCTCATCTACAATAAGGAGGACAACATTATTTCCAGCATAGCCTAAATCATGTTCCTGCGTCAAGTCAAATGACATTGAGGAATTAATTACTGAGGCATTCAAAGTGACTACACAAAGGTTTCCTGAAGGACTGGTATGGATTAATCATGACATCTCAAGGTGTTACCCTTAATAGGATTTCCAAAGTTTTATCTATGAGTAAATTTTGAGCTCATGAATATCACGTGAATCTGGGTGTAGTTTCCAATTACAGCTGTAGCAACAGAGACTTGCCTGGTTTTCAAGTTGTTAGTGAGTATGAATCTCTGCTGGTAATTTTAAACACCTAGCATTTATTCAATAAATAGTGAAGTTTTTCACCCTGAAAGCTGAAATTGCACTACCTGGAGATTTCTATATAGATATGAGCCATATATAATAGGACATGCTTTTCTGAGTGAAAGAACTGAATTGTATGAAGATCTAGTGCTCTGGAAAATTAATGTCTCTAACACTGGTTATCAGGTTATTTGTTATGCAGCTACACATATATTTGATCAAGATAGTTCAAATAAATAATCAGTGGGATGTGTAATCTATGGGGATTCATTGAGCCCTGTGACAGAAATGAAAAAGAAAGATTTTAGAAACTTTGGTTTGGCTTTCTTTAGTGAAAGCGTATTCTGCTACAAAATAAAAACATTTTTCACATATAGGTATTACTGTGAAATTGACTTTACCTTAAGGAAGAACCTAAGAGTATTAAGAGAAAAATTCACTGATCAAAAGATACTGCAATAACTTGAAATCCAGTTCTACATCAAAAAATGATAAACTGTTCCTAAATCTAAATGAACTCATTAGAAGAAGGAATAAAGAGCAGCAAAATATGCCTGGTGTTTTGTCCACTCTTTTGATTGTTTTTTTAAAGTAATTACATTTTCACAAATTATTTTTACATCTTTTGATCATTGGCACATATACACAGTATGACTTGAGCATGAGGTACAGATTTAACTGTGATAATTGTATTTTCACTGAGACAAAGGCCTCAGCCTTGCAAACACGATTTACTTTCAGAGCAAATAAAATGCTCGTCTTCATAAATCAAAGCCTATAAAAATAAACATCTATTTTAATTAATTTGAGACAAAGTTTGAGTTTTGGGGGGGGGGTTCCTTTATCCCAAGTTATCATAACATTACAGCTTGTGGTAAAGGGATGAGTATCAGCTCTTTCTGTAAACTGCTGATGTCCCACATGGCTTCAGGCATGTTTCAGTACCTAATAGCAGACTGACCTTATCTGAATTACTGATTCCTCGCTCTGGCAGCCACACTGGGCATAATATCCATCAATTTTGGGCAGAATGAGTTTCCATTTTTAAGGCTCCGTTCTTCCTGTGAGCCCAGAGTGTTCTAAAACTGCTTTTGTGCACCTTGCAAGTGGGATCATCAGGGTGTGTCTGACCCTCAGATGTGTGGCAGCATCAAATGCCAGCGGGGTCGAGCTTTGGCCTATGCATCTCTGTTAAAGTGGCTCCCAGATTAACACTTAATCCTCAATTAATCCTTAGATTTACTTATGTCTATCACCTTTACTGACTGGGACCAGAGCTTTAAATTAAAGGCGTTCATCCCTGGTTTTACTGGCAAAGATGAGCATTGGACATCAGCAGAAATGACTGCAAATCAGAAGCCTCAGCTTCTGGAGCCTGCAGTGAGTTGGTTTCTGTGAGGGAACTGGCAATTTTCGAGGCACAATCATGAAATCTGTCAGGCAGTTGATCTGAATTAATAGAATTCCACTGAAAATAATATAGTAAAGATACTTTGTAATATTTGAGGGTCTAGAAACCTAGATATGAATGTTTGCCTTTTGGATAAGAAGAATTAAAGGGATAAATATCTAAATATTTGCATATTTACAGATGTGTGTGCATGAAGATATAGACAGATCAAAACAGATTATAGAAGCAAGTGTATATTCACACTATTAGAAAATAGCTAGAAGACAGTATTTTAACATCTTTTTTTTGGCTCTTACTTCCAACACCAAGCCTTATCCTCAGTAATAGTAAAAAAGAAAAAAGAAAATATTCTCTCATAAAGCCATTACTTTAAAATCTACCAATAAGTTCAAAAAGAGCAGCTTTGAACCATTCTGCTTTTTTTTTTTTCTTTCATCAGGCGTTGGGGAAACTGTCCAAACAAATAAGCATTACACTATTATAAAATACATAATTACATAATGAGTGCTTGCACATGCCCTAATCCAGCACAGTATTCACATGGCCCTTCTTCAGAAAGGATATGAAAAAGAGCTGGAAAGTACAGGGAAAAAAATGCCACCATTGTCATTCTACAACTAAAACAAAAACCCCTCTTGTCTCCTCAGACATTTCAAAATGGGGAGAATAAAAAGTTCTCTCTGCACAGGGTGGTGCCTCCCTGCAGGGAACAGCCCTGCTGACAAGAATTCCTCCCAGGATTTCTTACAGCAGCCTCAAAGGCATCCCAGTTTCTCTGGAACACCAGTGAAGAGACTGTGTTTCTCTTGGGCACTCAGGTGCTTTTCCACACCCTCACCGGGCGGCCCGGCATGGTCCAGCATCCCTGACTGGAGTCAGCATCCCTTGTGCACACACTGCCACTGCCCTTCCTGAGAACTGCCATCACTGATATTTCAGGCTGTGACAACGTGAAAATGGAACCCATCCTGAGGTGGTGGGGCCTGTTCCTGCTGTCTGTCCCACCAGCCTGGCCTGGAGCTGGTCAGACACAGCCGAGGGACAGCGACAGCCCCACGGTGGCCCCCAGCACAGGGGACACTGAGGCCCTTGGCTTGCTTCAGGCACCATCGATGCTCAAATGAATATTGAAAAGGGCCAGCTGCCTTCCTCAAATCCCAAATCTGGAGTCTGATAACATACACCTAATATTAAATAGCGAGAAAAAACTTTCTCCCCTAGTTCACCCTCATTTTTTTAATTACACAGTTTTGAAAAGGTGTTGAAGAGGTGCTAATCTGAGTAATTGTTGTTTATTGCATCTATTGTTAAATCAAGCACTGCAGAGAAGCAAAACACTGCCCAGTTATTCCCTATTCTTTTAACTCTTTCTTGTTAAAGATCTTATTTAAATTTTGAATACTATGAGCACAGACTATTTTCTATTTATTATAATAACTTATTTTATAATTTTTTTTTTTTTGCTACTTTTCAGGATGTTATTTCTACACCATTGGCTACACCATTCTACACCATTCCAGTAATCTCAGGTTTTAATAGATGGGAGAGATCAGGCTCAGATGTGGCCCATGGGTGAAGTGCTGGGGTAGGACTCCACCCTTAAACAATTATAAATCTTTTTCCTCAGCAGAAGAGGATTCTGTTGTGGTTATGGGATATGAAAGGAAATATAAGAGTTCATAATATAATATGAATTAATATGAATACAATATATATGAGGTATAATAATTCATGTCCTTAAGGTGGGGAGGAGGTTTGCCATTCCTGAGCTACTGCAGGGCACACATTATAATTAGGGGATCTGGTAGGACTTGCTTCCTTCAAAAACTTGGGTGTAAGCCAGTGCTGCTGGGCTGGGTTACTGGGTTAATTGGCAGGGTTCAACCTGAAGCAGACCCAGTGGTGGCCATGGGAAACACCTGGGAATGATGGCACTGGGAGTGGTGGCAACGGAAACACCAGGAGTGGTGGCACTGGGAGTGTGGCAATGGGAGACACCTGTGGGTAGGAGGGCCAGGCCAGCCTGTATCTGCAGGAGCTGCTACAGGTTGCATTTCACTTTGGATGGTGCTGCTGGAGATGGAGGAAGTTTTTGGGAGCGAGGAAGAGAAGTAAGTTGTTGGAAGTGGAGTTTGGGAGGGGATGTGAAGGGCTTTAGCAGCTCTAATGTGAGGTAGGCCACTTCCCCTTAGGTATGGGGATGTGGTATTTACAGACAATCTCATGATAAGCAATAGCCTAATGTAGCTTGTGTTATATCTTAGCGGCATTCCAAGAGCTGTGGGAGAAGGTCTGGAAATGTCAGGAGGTAGGTAGGCCCCTGTAGGATCTGTGGCCTGTCCTTTTGCAGCCACAGGGAGGAGCCTGGGCTTGGATTGTTTGTTTGTTGTCCCACCTGAGTGAACTGCACTTGAACAAACTCTGAAAGGCTCAGTTTTAGGCTTTCCTTGCCCAGTGAAAGCAGAAGATGATCTTCCTGTTATTAACTAAGCTATCGTTATGGTTAATTGCTCAAATGAGCTTTTGCAACAAAGCTACCCTGTGAAAATTTGGTTAGTTGTGCTCTTTGTGAGTTTATATGGGTAAACCCAGAAAATTACATAGAAAAAGACTTCAATGAACTGGAATAAGCAGAAGTTTTGATTATGTTTGTGGAATTTGTGTGGTTTAATGCTTTATTGGCTCCTTTTCTTTTGAGAAGTGGCCATCAATGAAAGGTTAGCTTTGGGATATCTCAGGAATGATCTCTAGGCAATTAATTTCACCTGGAAAAAAGAAAATAATGAACAGTTTTAATTAAGATACTGTATTTGAAAACAGATTTATTGTTGGCTTGTCTCAACTATGTATTTCACTTATTGCTAAGATATTATTAGGAGATTCTGCAGGATTTGCTGGCTGAGTGTGATAATGGCAGCTGATACAGCTTTCCACCAGTTACTCCTGTAAGGAGCCTCTGGAGCATTCTAGTACTTGAATAAGTAGCTGCTGAAAGGGTCAGTGTTGCTGTGACCAGCTTTTTAAAGTTTTGTTATGTACATTTACCACTTAAGTGTCTAAAGTAGCAAATCATTACTATTCACTCTTGTTCTCCATAGCTGAGTGAAGTTAACAGCTTGAATTTCTTCTGTGCACTGCTGCTTGATGATCTGAGTTTCTGTAGCAGGATGTGTTAATTCAGCTTCATCCTGGCAGGTGTTGGTAGGAAAAACTGGCCTAATTCATATCTGTATGTGTAGGCAGGATGCCACCAGAGTGGTCCTTCCCTAGACAGAGTTTATAGAGAGAGCCCTGATCTTCAGAAATCAGGAAAATTTTTACAGGCCTTCCTTTCCCTCTTCCAAGATTGTATTGGAGATGGCAATCTATGAGTTTGGGGACCAGTACAAGTACATTTAAACCAGAAAGTTGTGTGACTCCAGCTACACTGAGTGCACCCAGTGAAACTGTTCCACACAGTGCCCTCGAGGTGATAGACAGGTGGTCACAAATACCTTGAGGATTTTTTCCCTTTGGCATGGTACAATGCCCTGCTTGTTCTGTGAGCCAAGAGGCAACATGACTTGAGTGCTTAGCCCTCTCCTTGGTATGGAGAACACATTCCAAGTGTTTTAATTCAATGTCAATGCCGCTTTTGTCAGATACTCACTGTGTGTATGTCCTGTTGGAGGCGTGAAGGTATTGGCTTGGTGTTCGCCTTTAGTGAGATCTGATCTAGTTATTCCTGAGCTTGTGCTGAGGTGTCACTTGCTCAGTTTCTCAATGAGTTGGTACATTTTTCAGTCTAAAAAGCCTGAAATTCTTATTTCAGTTCCTTCAATAGAAATTGCATAGAAATAGAATATATTCTGTAAGAAGCATAACTGGAAAAAATAAAGTTGACTTGTTAGAATCTCTGCTGAAATGAAACGGTGCTAACAAAGCAGAACTCTGACAGCTCTAGGATAATGTAACCTTGTGGAGGGTTGAACAGGAGAGAAAAGGCTGTAAAATTCCTGTTTTAATACATTGTGGTGATTCAAGGCCAAACCACTTTGGTTCGGGTCATTTGTTATGGCAACACCAACAGTGATGATACTTCTGCTTTTTACACTTCAGAAATCTATAGTAATAAAATGCATTTCTTCATATAGGTCTTTGCAAATAAAATATATTTTATTTATACTTATTAACAAGTGTAAATATCAAATATCAGTGCCTTTTAGTTCTCAGCTTAGTGTGTGAAGGGGGAAGAATTCAGCCAAAGAGTGAGTTTCTCCAAACTAAGACTTGCTTTTATTGTGTTTTAAATATATGGAAAATAGTTCTATATGGTAAGGAATATCCTTTCCTCTTTTTTCTGCATTTTTTTTTTTTCCTGAAGGAGATAAGTTTTTGTTCTATGTTCAAAGTTATCTTTCTGAATTATGCATGTCTGTTGTTGACATAGCTCTCTCTTCCTAAAAGACACTGATCTGCTTCTGGAATGTTCTAAAATAACCTTCTCCCGACTTCTGTGCTAATCAGCTTTTCTTCACAACAGAACATTTAGCAGTATCAAATAAGAGTTTCAGACAAGACTTCACACTAAAAATCCCCTGTTCTGAACTACTAATTATAATTTTAATGTTTCATTTGATTTTTACCTTATATATTCTATTTGTGGTAGTGTGACACGATATTTAACACAATTATGCACTTCTGAATGTTTTAGGAACAGGAAAAAAATTATGTAGCTACTGTTAAGAAATTATTTTATTTACATATTGGATCTTTTTGGGAAAATGGGGTGACAAGTATTTCCCAGAGAGCTTGCCTGTCGGTCAAGCAGTAAAGTTAGTATCATTTGCACCCCTAAAATCCAGCTGTATGCACATTTTCAATTAATATGTACATGTTCTCAACATGACTTATATGTGCTCAACTATGATCAGGAAAAATATATAAATATAAGGGAAGAACATTACTACAATGAAATTAAAACTCTTGACTAAAAGGAGAGTAAACACAAGGAGAGTAAACAAAGCTGATTTCCACTATTCAAGCTGCTTCTTATCTCATCTTGTTTACTTTCATTGTAATCATGATTTTCTAATGCAAAGCCCAAACAGACTCTGATGTAGACACAAGTGATACTAGACTGGAATGCTCTGGATTCTTTCACTGTGTCATTATTGACTAAATATATATTAGTGAATCTGAGTTTTTTGTATAATTTTATAAGTAGTTCAGATCCATATCTACCTGTAAATGATTTCTCTTTAATTCCTGATGGATTCAGTCGACTTCAAGTTATTTAAACCTCAAATTTTAAGCGATGTTAAGTAAAATGCTGGCCCATGCTTATCTATGTTTTTATTTGACTGTGTGTGTGTAAATCCTCAGCTGAGGCTTTTATCTGGATTTATGCTGAAGTTTATCAGAAGGAAGAGAAGGAGGGTTCTAGCTTGAGAGGTATTTGGAATAGGGGAGGGAAGGCAAGGGAAGAGGCTGAAAGTAGCTGCAGCTAATAATTTTTCTTCAGAAAGGCTTAATTTTGGTCTGGGAACATGACTTAATCACACTCTTGATAGCATTGCTCCTGGGATTTCAAAACTTGATGAGAAAGGCATTATCCGTAGCACTGTGGGCCAGAAAGAGGGAAATCTTAGACTCAATCAAAAGGCAATTCTAATATTGTAAAGGAAAATGCTATGACAAAAGCCAACTTTGAGGATTAAAATTATATAATTATGGAGTGTAACAATGCAGAACACAGTAATTTCTTTAGCTGCTGACTCTATTGTCTGAGTCTTTGTGATACCAAAGTCCATTTTTTGCACCTAGCAAAGAACCATTCATGGCAGAGAGGGAATAAATTGCTGCTTTCACAAGCTTAAAACTTGTGAACTCATGATGTGAAGAAAGTTCTTAGTAGAAGAACATGTAAAAATTTCTATGCGTATGAGTGAGATATATAATACTTTTCATTACATAAATCAGGATTATACTGAATGCTAATTTTGGCTGATGTATAATGATTCAAATTGTTGAGAGCAGCTCTTTGATCTTGGAGTGTTTATCTTTGGGTTTATTTCAAAGCTGAGAGAATGCCCATCATAGGGATTTCACAAATGGCCACTGTCATTTGATACCCAAGCACACCATTAATTGTTTAAATATAATGGCTGACAATATCTTAAATATGTGATGGAAAAAAAACATACAGTTGTGATCTACCTGATAAAATTTAATTTTACATTAAATTTTCTTTTGGTTTTTTTTGTTGGATGGCAGAAGGCTTTAATATGGTACAAAGTTCTAATTCTTTCAGGACATTCACAAGCAGAACCACTCCCTATAACAGGGGCAGCCACAGCAAACTCAGGGCTGTTTGTTGAGGACCCTCAGGAGTCCCATGTTGTCTGTCTCCAACCAAAAACCCATGTAATGCACAGGAGCTCTTTCTGAACTAAGCTGCTGATTTACAATGTATTTTAGTTTAACGAAACTTGTGTTAGCTAGGAATTCTTAAACCTTGTTTTCGCTCTTGAGAGAAATAAAAAAATAAAGTTAACAGTTAGGGTAGTTAGCTTTCTCCAGCATTTGAGTTTGTAGCACTTTATACCACAGGAATAGAAATTAAAACTAGGTTTTTCTGGAAGGTGGGCACACAAGGCATTTTCAGTATCCAGCCTTACTTTGTATCTTAATGAGGGGTGGAGTACTTCCAGTGCAAGTGATTTTTGTAGAATAATTAGCTGCATTTTATCTTCCTGGTCAAAAACCACCTTGGTATCACAATGATAGCAGGCAAGGACATATCATGTGAATAATAGGCATCATTTTAAAAAGTCAAAAAACACTCTCATCTCTCAACATGAAGCAAGCAAACAAACTCCTAATCATAAAAGAGACTAAACAGTAATAAAAATCTGACATTGTGTTGCTGGCTGTCTGCATTATTTTTGACTCAGACATGCTGTAATGATCCTTCACATCGTTTTGTTTTCAAGCTATAACAGTTTTTTTTTATAATCTTTGTCCCTGCTCTCTTATCTTCTAGCCAATACTGTGATTTCAGTTAATAGTTCAGTCATTTATTTTTTTTTGCTCACATGTTGTCTCACAATGTCTAAAGAAAATCTGTGCATATTCACAGTGAATTCCCTGAAAAAATCTTGATTGACTACAAAGAAGATCTTTCTTTTGTCTAAATAGCAAGCTTCAATCCAGGCTTTGAACTGAAGTTACTGTGAAGTTACCATTGACTGCTCAACCTTGTAATTTTCCCTTAGAAGTTGTTTTTTTGAAAGAGCTGATACAGGGCTAAAAGCACCCCAGTCCTATTTATTACTGTGTGCTGACTTCCAGCTGGTTTTTCTGTGCTACTGGTTTATTCATTTTTACAACTGCCTTAAGAGCCCACATAGCCACTTTGATGTTTGAATTTGGCTCAGCCTGATGTGACCTTTGTGCATTATTCTGTGTTTTGCATGGAATTATTTGCTTCTTCACTCTTAAGATCTGGACACCCCTTATATGCCTTCAGACCTCTTCTGTTATTTACCTCATAATTCTGCATTTCAGGCCTGAGTAGCAATTTATTCACAGATCTCAGAATGGCTTGGAAGGGACCTTAAGGATCGTCTAGTTCCAGCCCCCTGCCATGGCAGCAATTAATCTGGTAAGGTTTTCTGGGCCAGGCTGCTTTCATGGAGAGTGACCTTAAGGAGAATTTCTCCTCTCTACTTGTTCCTCTTGAATTTCATCCTTTGCATTTTTCAAAATATCAGTGACCTGATAACTGAGAGGTAACAGGAATTACTAATTTTATTTTGTAACTGTTTTGAATACGTTTTTTGTTGTAGTCAATTTGTCTGTGACAAACTTGTTACTATGTGATCCCATTGCCTTGGTCCTTTACCATTGCTCTGATTTTTTTCTTAGGTGGGTTTGGGTTTTTTGATTTGGTTTTGTTCATTATTTTTGCTTACATTTTCTTCTAATGTCCTGTATGCACCCCTAGGGGAAGGGACATTTCCTTAATATGTTTAATAGCATGTAACACTATGGAGCATGATACAGAACTGACTCTAGATACTGGATAAAAATGAAAGGCATGGTTTTGTACCTGGCTATGAGTAAGTGAATCTGTGAGTCTGTGCAGAAAATGTGAGTGAAATGTCAATGCCAGCACCACTGTCATGAGTCATGCAGCCCTATTGAAAAGCAGGAATTCAGAGTCTTAAGAAAGAGATGAATTTTGTAAGCATGGTGGGTTTGCCAAATTAGGAGATGAGAGTAAGATGTCAGCTTTCCTATCCCATTCGTAGCAACAGTATTACTTGCTCATGAATTTGAGTTTTTCCCCCTTCAAAGGACCACTGAATTGTACTGGTACATTATATTCAAAGTTCAGTCTTGATTCTGATCCTGATCAAAGGGATACACTTCAAGTATTTTGACATCTAATCCTTTTTCCTGACTTTGATCATTTCAGACTGAGCTACAAGTAACCACTTCCACTACCTGTGTCAGCCAAGAATGAAAAGCATCTTATCTTGCAGATAATGGATGCTGCTGCTTGGAACTTCATTCTCATGATATTTTAGTGTAAAAAATGTCTGTCTCCTCCTTTTGCCAGTGTTTGTCAGCCCTACTGCACTGTGTCATGAGCAGGGGGGGAAAGCACTCAAAAAAATAATCTATTAAATAATAATATGGGGAAAACAGATCTGACACCATCAGGGGGTGCATGTGAATTCTATGCAGTACAATGAAAATTAGCCCCTAGAGAGTAATAGACAGTTAAAACAAACAGGCACTTTATTGTTGCAATATAAAATTTCTGATGAGGTGGTATCATTAGACAGATCATTGCTAACTTTTTCTTCTTGTGTCATAAAACAGAGCTGGTGTTTACTGGGGCTGATATCTTCCACAATAAACTGTGAAAGAGGAATTTATGGAGGCAGCAGAAGCCACTTAAATGTTATTTTGTGGTGTTGAGTGCTCTAGACAGACTCCAGAGATGAGTGAGCAGAGGTCTCACCAGAGTTCGCTCAGGTGCCAGAGAGGAGCCAGGATGGTTCTAAATCACCTGTTCTGGTGATGTGCTGTTGTCACCAGGTTACTTGTGAAGAAAGTTCTTGCAGCTGTGCCGATATGTTGGCCCCAAAGCTGTAAGAGCTAAACTGTTACCCAAAATGCTTATCTGATACATCACTTGATAAATTTAGGATCAATAAGTGCTGGGGAAAGACATTTCCTGGATTTCTTTGTCCCTTTTTAGTGTGTCTTTAAAAATTGGCAAGAACTGATTTGTACACATTTGTCAGGAAATGTGGTGTGTAGGGTTAAATACATTACAATAGTACAATTTGATCAGAATTTTTGTTTTATCTTGTCCTGTATTTCTTCACCTTCCTTGGTCAACATTATTAAGTTTCTATTAAAAAGCAACTCCTTCAGTGAGGAGCTTGTATTTATTTTCAAAGAAATGTAGGAGAAAGATTAGTGTCAAAACTAAGGAATCCCTCACTATTAAAATTTCAATCACAGCCATGAGCAATTGCCTTTAGCTGCTCATCTCTTTGGTTTTCTGCTTGTTGGCCTTCCTCCTGTGCATTTTTCCTTTGTCTGCCATCAGCTTTTCCTACCCACTGCCCTCACTTGTTCTTTTTCCCTGATAAAGTCCCATTCTTCCACCCGAGCTGGATCTCTGGGAGGGATGCTAAGGAGAGCATTTCCTTGCTTACAGTCTTGCTAATGAGTGGCATTTGAGCTGATAGGAGGGACAAGAGGGGGAATGAATCACTGTCAGTGCAGATGAAAAGTACCTGGCAAAGCTGGAATAGCTGCCTGGTGCCTGTGCCCCTCTCCTGGTTTGCGTCTTCAGTTTTGCTCCTGCTCCAGTCCACCATGGGAGCTGACGGAGCTCACCTTGGCTTTGTGGAGAAAATGGGTCCGTGCATAATGCACATAATGCTGTCCAGAGTTTTGTGGGGCTGGGGCTATTCTTTGTGTGTTTTATGGATGGCAGGACTGAAAAAAGAAACAAGTGCCAGCAGGTAATTTTGTTTCCCAAATAGTCCAAGTGTGAAATGTGTGGGCTACATTTATCATTCCAGCTGAGTCTCTGTGGAGACTGACCTGCTCATGTTTGCCCTTTTTTTTTCTTTTGTTTGTTTGTTTTCCTTGAATAAATGTTGCCTGCTGGAACAAACATTGGTTAATCTGAATTTCTAAGCATACAAAAATGATAGATTGCTTTATTTGTTCAAGAAACTCTTTTGTAGGAATATTTTAATTGTAATTAATAAGGGGAGGGGGAGGAGGGCTGTAATTTGTTGCAGACATCCTTTGTAAGCAAAAATTGTACTGATGCCAACCATGAAGGCAATATATGTGAGAAACAGCTTTGTAATTTTGGAGGACAGCAATTATGTGATTTATTTTTACATACAGCTATATTAAAGGTCCATCCTTCATGTTTCAAAGGATGTTTGCTTTAAAAGGCTGCAAGTTCTAAATGCTGAGATGAACTTACCTCAAGTTTACTCTATCACTAACTAGATATAGGAAAGACACAATGTTTGGTACAGTTTGAGGACTCCTCAGTGCTTTGGCAGATCGGATGATATATGGCTTTCTGGTCACCCTTTACTGAGCAGTTGCTTGGGAGACTCTTAACCATGTTGGGATTTCCTTTCCTCCAACCTCCTTGGTGTCACTTCAGCCACCACCACACAGCTGCACTTGCTGCTCGCTGAATGGTGGCAGAGGACAGCACTTTAATGCCTTCCTTTCATGTGGCTTCTCCTTTCTTTTGAGAGCCACTTGGAGAGAAAGCAAAACAGACAATGCTTTCCTTCAACTCTGATCCTTTTGATCCTACTGATCCCAGCTTTCAGTAGCAATACAGACCTGAATGAGCCTGCCTTTGGAAAGGTACCTTGCTGAATACCAAGAATTTTTTTGGGATGTTTTCAAGAGGTAATTAATTATTTAATTTGTCTCAAATAAAAATTAAAGTGCTTTGTTTCTCTGCTTAAACCTATGTGACCTTCTGCAAGATTACATATATGAAACACTCTGGCACTTAATAGCTGAAGCTGGTACCTGACACTATGTAGAACTTCAGTATCCTTAAAATAGCCCAAGGAAGGAGATGATTTAATTCGTTTGACCTGCAACATTTTAGTGGCATTTTCTGTTTTGCAGAAGCACTGATCCATTCCTTCAAAGCTGTCTGTGGCAACTTGTGCGTGCAGGGGTGGGAAAGATGGGTGTGATGAGTGCCATAAAACTGAAGGGAGCAGAGAGAGATGCCTGAAAAAAATCCAGGTGCTTTATTAAGCCCCCTTTCCATAATTTCTGGGAGGGAGGGAAAAGCAGCTCTTTCAAGCTTGGCTAGGCTTAGAATTATCTGCTGGCTTCCTTTCATTGTCTGCACACCTTCATGGTGCTGCTGCTGGCTTGTTAGGAGCTGCAGCTCCTGGGCAGCCAGGCTGTCCCCGTGTGCAGAGGGCCATCATTTCATCTCACCTTTACACAGATATTGCTGTGACTTTGGCAACTGAGAGGGAAGTCTCAATGTTACCTCTAATGAGTAGTTTTTGTTGTTGTTCTTGTTTCTAGTAAAATTTAATATCAACTGTAATTTGCTTTGAATACCTCCATGTCATTGCTTAAGAAACGAAAGTTGGAGGGGGATGTGGGTTTGGTTTTTGTAAATTTTATTTTGCTTTTATGAAATAAAAAAATTATGGAAAAAAGATCTTTACAGCTTATTCTCAATGTATATGAGAAAAACCTTAATCTTTTGGAAGACCTGACTCATAGCTATCTAAATGTAGCAAGAATGTAGCCTGGGAGGCTGAAGGTTTTTCAGAGAATTTTTATAAGTATTTCTCAGTTTCACATAATTACAGTAAAATAAGCTTATGTTTGTGTATGAAGCATGTGATCACCTTTATTCACAGTAACACCAGGAGAGATTTCAATGCACTTGACATCTCAGTGTCTCTGAAGAAGGTGGGGCACATTCCAAAATATTCTTGGGAGATGTGTGGTTAAAGTCCTTTCCCAACTCTTTCATGGCTATTAAAATTTCCAGTTTAAGGATGACCACTTGAACATTTGGATCCCTTTTGAAAAGGGGAAGGGAACCTATTAAGATCCACAAGCTGTTGCTAACCTCCACCTGTTATGTTCTATTCCTTTTCCCACAAAGCAAAATTGCTTCATAATATGCAGAGTTTTGCTGCCAGAGCTGTTCAGCTATCAGCTCACTCAGGCTCTCATACACAGGTGATGGTTGTTCCCTGAGCTCTGCTTCCTTTCTGCCAGAGCTCACTGCAAGTACAGACTGCCATGCTCCTGCCCCTTGAGCTCACACACATCAGTGTTTTGCCAGCAGTAGCTTTGTGCAGAGGATAAATCCCAGTTTTGCTGACTGAAGTCAAAGGGTTATATGCTCAACATCTACTGCAAGGGATGAATTTTGTCTTTTAAGATCCCTCAGTTTGGGTTTCACTGCGACAAAAAGATTTGTTCATCGTTCGCTCTCCATTTACAGCTCACGTGCTTTGTGATGAGTCCACACTTTTCTGTATCTTTTGGAACAACATAAAGACAGTTTGTAAAGAGAAATTTCAGTTAATGGAAGCAGACTTAAAACTCTCTGAAAGTGTTCGTTTCTATGCTACTTAGCCTGTCCTGAACTGTAGAAAGCAGAAACCTTTTTTTTGAATTTATTACTCTGAATATTTCTCTTAATAAAATAAGGATCTAAAACCATAATCAGTATTATAGTTATGAAAAGCTCTTTAAAGGTATGTCTTGCTAAACATAGTGAAGGAAACGGTTCAGAATCCCTTCTCTCCATTTTGCTGAAGTGCTGCTTTGCTGTTTGAGGAGGTAATTTGAAGGTAGAGGATGAAAGCAAGGGATAGAATAAAGCCCCAGCTCTGCCATGTATGTCAGCACTCCTCAGATGATGCCTGCAAGTCCTTTCTGTTGCCCATGACTGTGTTGAAATGTCACAAAGTGACACTTGAGGAGGAATAAGGGACCGTGTTGCTGTGCTTAGGTTTGTGCATGTGGCTGCTCAGGCTGATGTGTTGCCCATAGGAGCACACAGGTGTGAGTGTCCTGAAGAAAAAAGGTAATTGGCAGTGCTGCCATGCTCAGTGTTCTCTTCTTAGGGGCTTGCAAAAGAAGCAGTGTTTTCCTGAGTGGCATGTTGTACCTATACCATGTAGTTTAAATTTGTTAATTATAGATACTGTGACACATTACAGCTGTTGCAGTCAGGTTTTGCAGTTGTCTACTTTGAATTGTTAAGAAAAGTTTTTTTTGCCCTTTCACACAGAGTTGGCTGTTGCATTTGCATACAAAACACCTACTTCAACATGAAAACTGCTTTTCTTAAATTACCAGCTACTCTTCCTGTCATTATGACAGATCTTGAGCTGTATCAGGCTCAATCCCAAATAAACTTCATGTTTGCTTTAAATTCAAGAAAGATGTAAAGGAATAATGTGAGCTGTTATATTTAAATGGATTAAGGGTCTTCATTTCTACTGAGTACATCACACTGATCCCTTTTGCTTGCTTTTACATTTTTAATGGCTTACATTTTAATATTGCTGTGCTGTAACATTGAAAAGATGGAGGACTTAAAATGTCAAGCAATTGAGGCTATATTCTTAAAAATAATTTTTAGAAGGGTGCTTGACTGCTTCTGTCATTCTGAAGAGAGGCTGGAAAAGCTATTCTAAGATTGAACAGAGCAAAAGACTGTAAATTTTTTCGTGTGTAGATCTGTCACACTGTTATTGTCTGGCTGTATGCAACATGTGTTGTTCATTCACGTGGGGTTTTTTAATGGGGTTGTTTTGTTGCTTGTTTTTTTTTTTTTTTTTTTGCCAAGTGGTTCCTGAACTATCACTGAGTGATTTACAGAAACAGGGCTGTTTTGAAAAAAAATCACTTTGTTTTAGCTGGACTCTTTTCTTTTTTCCTTCTGTTAGTGATTGATGTGGTATTTCACAGGGTATATGAGGACCTGAGCTCCATATTCACTAGAAAAGTTGATAAATAATTCCTTCATCAGTTGGGTGCAGCTTTAGGGAGGTACTTAAGAAAAGCTGTCACTGGTACTGGTAGAAGCTGCAGTTACATCTATTGGCAATGCCAGTGAAAAGATCAATTGAAAAGGATGATAAGGAAAGAATATGATGCCAATTTGTGCTGTGGAATTGAAACACACTCACCAGACCATCAACATTTTCCAATGTCCTTTCACCACTGCCACCAGTGGGAGATGTACTGCTGGGTCCACAAAGTTCAGATTTCTGTCTGCTTGGGATTTGTTTTGGTGGGAGTGTTCTCACTAGTACTCTGAGACAGAGATGTCACTGGAAAGAGACACATTTATGATGCTGCCTTCAGAGGAGCTGAGGTGCATCAGGGTTGCTGCACTGAGGTTTCACAGGTGCACAACACGGTCCAGAGCCAAAGCATCTCCTGAGCTATACTACAACCACACTGAGTCTGGCTCTGTCCTCTCCTGGCCAAGAATCATTGCTCTACAGCTGGGTAAATAGATTTATTTTTTTTTTTCAGGTTTGGCCAGATCAAAACAGTTCACTTCCATTTTGAATGCAAGAATTTGACTCTGCTTCCCAAAGCTGGCAAATATTTCTGTGCTTTACTACAAAGCTGTCAAGATGGAAAGAAGGCATTTTGTTGTTGTGGTTTGATAGTCTGCATTCTGTCCCTGGTGTAGGAAAGGGCTGCTGGAGGTCAGAGGCAACTGAATTAGCAAGAGATGCTAAAATGGCATTGAAAACAAAATAAAAATATGCTGTCTTCTGGCATAATGTCAGTCAGCCCAGATTTTACAGGGTTCAAAGAAATATTATTAGAAATGAACCACTTTTTTTTTTTCTTAAAGCAATTATTTCCAGAAATATTGAGAGAAACCTTGTAGTCCTGACATGGTTGAAAAAAAAAATAATTACCTGAACACTGAGAAAATAGACCGGCATCTTCTAGAGCACCCCTACAAGCTTTTGCACAATTATAGTGCGGTAAAATCCTCAGGTCTAGAATAGCTTTGCAAAGCATTAAGCTAAACACATATGTATTTGCCTGTTTTTGACTGGAGGATTAGTGATTTGTTTCTTTGTGAAACTCTACACTGAGCTCTTAATTAAGCTTACCAGGCACAAGTGCACTTCAGGTGATCCAGACGACCTTTAAAGGGCCTGCAGCAGATGGTGCAAGGTCTGTATTCCGTGCAGTATTCTGCTGTTTTGTCTGTTAAATAAGTATCTAATTACTCCCAGTCTTATCTTATTTCAGCACAGTGTCACTAAATTACTTACATGGCTGTAAGTAAGGTAATCCGTTGCCAATCCGATAAGCTTTCAGCTTGACTTTTTGGGAAGTAAACTTGCACCTGATGAGAATTTTCTTTCAAGTAGACCAAGAGCATCTTCCAGTACTTTTCCAGAGGCTCTTAAAAAGATCATTCACTGTCTTTCCCACATAGCTTTTCTCTAGCTGTTTTAAATAAAGTACTGTGAAAATTTTGGAGTGGTTTTCTCCCTAAAGTTTCTTTATTGAGGGCAAAAAGTCTTTTATTTGTGATGTTTTGCATTGTGGTGGGAAGGAAGAGGTGAGCACTTGTGAAATCAAAGCATCATCAGCTCTTTGGATTTGTGGGGACCACACCATTAGTCTGTTATTTTTTGAACTACACGTAGACAGGTGGTTGAGGCAATTTCTTCTTCAATATTGTCTTGGTGTGAAAATAGGCAGGTTATTTCTGTAGACAGTATATGGATTTTTCCTCATTATGGCTTTAAAGTATTGCTAATTCTGAGGTGGTAATGTGAAAAGCTTGGCAATATTGGGGAGGCTTTCCCTCATCTCAGCCTAATCATCCTCCCTGCCTGGCAGCACACATGCAGAGGAGGAATGTGTGCCATTGAGAAAAAAAAAAAAGCATTGCTCATATGCCGTCCATGTATTGGAAAAAAGGAGATCTGTCCTGTGATTAAAAGCACCACAATTTCTGGTCTCCAAATAGAATTAGCTCTCTAGTTCTATCCTCAGAATATATCCTGGCTGTTGCTGTCCTGTATCTGTGTGCAAGCTGCTTGTCCTGCAGAAATCAGTGGGGCTCTTCAGGCATGGGTTACACTGAGCTCAGAGCAGGATGAGGCTCTGCAAAATTGCCCACACACCTTTACCTCAGTGGCCTTTCTACAGGAACAGCATTGAGTGGAAAAGATGTTTGGGAGAAGCATGTTGATCTCAGTACTCAATGGGTGGTTTATTTTCTTATGTAATTAAAATGCTTCATAATATATAATATGCAAGATACATGCTGGGTTTGATATAGATTAGTCAGCAGGTCTCAAGGCCAGTAAATATTGATTTTTATTTTTTGGATTTGCTGTCTTTTTTTTATTTTTCTCTGAATGGACTTGTTTCAACAGAAGCAGTCATTCAATTAATATGGTGTAAAAGGCACTTGATTCAGTCAAAATTCAAGATGAGCTCTGACAGATGTGCTGGGCTGAGCATCACTGCAGCTTCTGCAGCTCTTGCTCTTCTGGGTTGTCCCCCTCTGCTTTTGCCCAGCAGAGTCATTTCTCCCACCATTTCCACCCTGAGCATCAGGAGATGATCTGTTTTGAATGTAAGGTTCAGGTTCAGACCAGTGTTCTTTAGGTTGTGTTTAAGGGGATGTCAAATGAGATAATGCTGCCTTTTCTCCTTGAAACTATAGAGATGTAGCCAGTGAAGGGAAATGTCTCTTGTTCCTGTAGTTTTACTCACTGTCCTTAATCAGATTCTCAGAACAAAACACAGGAAAAGCCAAGCTCACAGGCAGGCTAACAACCTCTTTGACTTTAGTCTGAGTTCCCATAAATAGACTACAAACTAATTGTCTTTAAAAGAGAAAACCCTGTTACTAAGGGCAAGATGCTTAATGTGTTTCTGGTAAATATGCAATTTAATCTAATAGCGCTGTTCCTAGCTGTTAATATCCATGGATGACCTGTTTGGCAATATCCATGGATGACCTGTTTGGCATGAGCTTCTGAGAGCAGAGCTGTCCTATTAACCTGCCAGGATATCTGTTAGACTCATTTTGGGAGTGATTTGGAAGAGCTTGAAGGAGATCATTGTAAACATCATATAGTAGAATGCCAGGGAAGTATTACCAGGAGCATACTTGAAGTTTTTAGTTCATGATCAATTGTTAAAAAGGTCATTTATGTTTTTGCATTAGAAACTATTCCAAGCTAAATAACAACATTTTGCTTCCCAGTTGTAATTTCTGTAAAGCTGGATAAAAGCTTCAGCTGCAGACTTTGAGATTTATCTCATTCTGTGGGTTGAAAATCCTGAAGTATTTTCTTTTTCACCCCCTAAAATATTTTCCTTTCCTGACCTTCAGTGTGTCTGCTGTGGCTCTCTGTTTCCTTGGTCACCCTTTTTCATACAATTTTGCCCTTGTACTTTATCACACTCAATACCTACCAGATATAGATATTTCTCTCATCCCCTCTCCTACCTTGCTGAAGTTGACCTGTTTTTAATACCTGTGAAATAATTAGATCCTGTTGTTCAAAGAGCCGTTATGTTGTTGTACGCAGAGATAATTTCCAGAGCTTGAACTGAAGCAAATGTATAATTTAATTTTCTATTTAGGATTGCCACTACAGGGTGTTAAATTGCTGCTGCTGTAAGTGGAGCTGCACCAAATGTAGTAATGAATTTAGCAGCCATATATGCACTATAGTAAACCATAACAAGTCAATTTAGGATTTTGTCTCAGGAAAAATCGAGTGGTTTTATTAAAAAGCATTCACAATTCACAGCTGCAAACTATCCTGTCTTTATGTATGGATCCAAGAATTAGATAAGTGTTTATGCATGGGTTTAAGGACTTATTGGCAACTGCAAGAACTTGCTCTTCTATTTCTGCAGTAAAACTTCAGAGCAAAGTAGTATAAGTAAGCTTCTTTTGCTCTGAAATTTTTTCCAACCATGGAAGTAGCATGACTTCAAAATATCACTTTCTCAGGTGTTTTTCCAGGCAATGATCACCATGTACTTTTGTCAATGGGCCTCTCTTTTATTTAGTTTGTTTTTTTTTTTTTTCTAGTTCTTTCAGGCTTTGAACAAAAGTTAGAATATGTGAGTACTTAACCCATTTATTCATGGCTTCTCTGAAAATCACTAAATAACTGAAAGAAGTATGCCTGAATTGCAATTGAGAGTCTCTGTGATCCTAAAAAGAAGTCCATCACAAATTGGAAGCTGTGGGAAAAGCCTAGTTCTTCTCAGCAGAAGCAATATTTTTTAGGTCAAGTTTTGTATTCACAATTCCTGTGTTAGACAGTCTTCATACTTTTATATATCTGAGCTCTTATTCAGTGATCACATTGTGATTATTTCATAAATGAACTCAGATATACTTGGAGGCACATCCAAAGCATAGCCTTAGTCAGAAATATCAGTATTGATTTCACAGGATAAGAAAGGAGCTATGCTTTAAATATTATGTTTCCAGAATGACACGGGGAATTTATAATTTGGGAATAAATAGAAAATTTGTGTTTTCCAGTACAAACCAAGCCTTTAACTTTCAGCTCTCTGCTAAACTCAACAAGAGGTAAGGGACCAGCATCAGAGTTTTTACAGAAGAATCCTTGTGACTGAGTATGCTTGGCATTATGATTTATGCCATGCATGCACAGCTCTGTTTTTTGCACTATGCTTTTCACCCTTGTTGTGCAGAAAGGAGTAGCTCCAACATGCTTAGGAGAGAACTTCCAGGTGCAAACCCCATTTGTCTGTCACTCCTGTTTGTGCTGTTCACATCACATTCACTGTGTTATCAATTCTTTTAAGAGGAGAAGGGGTTACTTTTTCTAGTAAGGACCACATAACCGATGTGAAAATCTCATTCTAGAGTGAGGAGAAACTGACCAACTAAAATGGTTTTTATAGCTGTCCCAAGTTATACTGCTTTTGTAGAGACAGCTGATGCTAAGTGATTCTTGCTGACAATGACAGGCCACTTTAGCCAAAAATGTGGAGATTACCTGCATACCATCAAAATAATTATTGTAAAATATTCCTATGTTAGGCACCTAATCAACATTTTGGCAGCAAAAATCATACAGGTTTTAGTGAAAAATGTGTTCTATAACACCAGTAAGGTCTGGATTTCCTTCTGAGATGTAAGATTAGTTAACTCCTCGGGTTTGTACAGGTACTGCAATGGCTTAGAGCAGCAGTAGAATGCAACAAGGTCTAAGCAAAATTTATCAAAGACTGGGGTAGCTCTCTTTTTACCTGGGACAATTTTTAAGTTAGGCCACCTTCCTTAGGGAGACTGAACCCCTCAGAAGGCTCACCAAGGAGAAAAGGCTGAGAAATCATGCAGGCTTTCATGTTTTCTTACTGTTTTCCATACAAGTGGTCACTTTTCTCTCCTCTTGGGCAGATCCTGGGGCTGTGTGCTTTTTGTAACATTGTCAGGAAATGTCCAAGAGTATGAGTCTGTCCTCTTCAGGTTTCCTCTTAAAATGAGAATAGGAGGTGGATGGTGAGTGAGAGAATGTGAGTTAATTTTAAAGATGCCTCTTCACTGATGTTAGGCTGTGCATTTGCTCTTAAATTGATTTCTTCCTTATCTTTGCTCCATGGATGAAGCCATCTCAGTTAAAACTTTAAAGAGTTTTCCCATCAAGGTGTCACTTACCAGGCTGCTTTTCAGAGAAGAGGAAAACAGATCCTGTCTGTCCTTTACTCTGAATGTTTGCAGAGGACAAGATTAATGTGCTTTTCATGCTCAGTCATGACAGAGGAAATGGTTGGTTGCTATTTCTTGATAACTCAGCTCATGTTTCTCCCCCACTCCATCCTGAGATATTTGTTTACAGAAGGAGAAAGGTATAAGAATTGTGTAAATATTCATTGGTTGTTGTACATCAGTGATGAATTTGTGGTGGAGTTGCAATGTTCTTTTAATTGTTAAAAGTTAATTTCTACATATTTTTTACATCTGAAAAAAAGATTCTCTAGTATTACTGGTACTGTACTTTGCAGTCCTCACTTTAAAAAAAATTTAAAACAATTAAAATCTGTAGGTTACACAATAACATTTTTCAAATGGAAATGATGGAAAACCTGGAAGGGAGGCAAGAGGCATGCTGCTAGACACAAAATCAATTTTCTGTATGAAAAATCTGGTGTTCACTTGGTTTATATATCACTTAGTTAAACTTTCTGATACAATAATTAAAAAAAAAAAGGCAAGCACTTTAAAAATCCCATGTTTGTAGTTTGCTTGCTGTGGGAGTGATATTTGTAACTTGATGTTATCAGAAAGAAGTGGGAGAGGCTCATCCTTCCTTGTTTCAGGTGCTCAGAAGGAGAGGACACCTGAAGATCTGCCAGATCAGAGCAAGGGAGGATTGCTGAGCTCTGAGCAGAGGATTGGGGTGCACAGAACACGCTGTGGTTTCTCTCCCAGGCTCACCAGGTCCATGTGCTGGGGTTTGTCGCAGGGAGACAGGAAATCTCAGGAGGTGGCTGCAGATAAATGCATGCTGAGGTACTGCTGCAAAAGGCAATCTAATTTATAACTTTTTTTTTCATGCAAGTGTGTTAGAGATCACTCTCACCCAAAAGCTGTTCACATCAATATGTTCACGAGCAAAGGTGATCTTTTGTTAGCTTATATTTTTACACAGCAGTTGTACAAATCTTAATCATAAAGGCAGTGTTTGGTCAAGCAGCTGTAACCTGCTCTCAGTCACCACTCACCTCCTCTGAGTTGCTGTATGTTTTTACAGCAATCATAAATTAAAACAGTTGAGATGAAGATGTGGTGTGATAAAGTGCAACCCACACAGCAGGTGAGGGAAGCGGCAGAATATACTTGAAAGGAGGAGAGGTGGTACCTCAGAAAATACTTTGTTCATGCACTTTCATGATTATTTTATTTGAACTTTTCCTGAGAGTGGCTGTAAGTGCTCAGTGTTTTTCACCTTTCCCTTTAATAGAACCTGAAATATGAGACTCAAACCTACTTTTTCTTCCAAATTAAAAAGAATGGGCATAGGAAATAATGTAGCAGATGACACTCCATTTTCTCTGGTGTACCTCTAAACTACATCTGTTCATGCACAAACATGTCTCCACACTCTTCTGACACTAACATATTCTACTCTGTAAATGATTAATGTATTTCCATTCATGTGCCAGATTTGCCTGAGCAGTGTGTGACAAGGAAGCTGTGATTATGGACAGCACTTTGGAGGAAATCAGTTGATAGTCAGTCTCACAAGAGCAGTGATGCAGACTTCAGTAAGGGCTGGAAAACTCCAGTGTTCTCCCAAGTGCTTACAGACTGTGGGGTACAGTTAACAAATTTCAGAACATTTTTTTTTTTTGCTTAATGTGCTACTTAGAATCTGGAGGCCATATTTATTTTCAAAATAATTTTGAACCCTCTAGGCAATGTCTTTGGGACCCGCAGCTCATTTCTCTGGAAAAAAATTGCTTTCCCTGAAGAAGCACCTGAATCAAGGTGTTAGGAGGGATCTACCACAATCAGTTTAATTATACCAAAGAAATTTGGAGGAACTGTGCCCTCCATGCAATGCTGCAGTTGTGAAACACAGATGAATATAAGACATTAAGCTGTAAAAAGGGAGTGGAGACTACCAAAGTCACCTCATCTTTTGCTCTTGGGCAGTAACAGCAAGCACAGCCCTGGAGCTGCTTGCAGTGACTCTGTAGGCAGCTTTTGGGTTGTGTCTTTGATGCTTTGCAAATTCTTTCTTTTTGGCCGTGGAAACCTTCCAAATTCTTCAGTTAGACTCTGCATTTTCCTGTCTCACTGATCCTGGTGGCTCCTTGTAACCTGTGCCTCTTCTGCTGCAAGTACTGCTGCCTTCCCCTCTGTACAGCAGTCCTTGCTAGAATGTCAGTTCTGTGATGTTAGACCCTTTTGGGGAATGTTTTCCTTCATCATTTACATCCTGTTCTTTCCTGGACACTTGTTCTCTTTTTTTTGTGTGTGCTGGTCAAAAGATTTTTAACTTGGGCAGCATAGACACCGGAGCTGTTTTCTGTATCACATCCTCTGAAAGCCTGCAGAATGTGAAAAAAAGATGTGGCTTTGGAGGCAGACAGAAACAAAGGGGTCATTAAATGCAAAAGCAGGACTTTCTCACTCCATGTCACCAGAAGACCCAAGCCTTGTGACAGTGGTGTCAGGGCAGCAGATGGCAAAGTGTGAACAGCATGGGAAGTCATCAGGAATCCCTGGAAAGGGCATTTCAGGGAGCTGCATGGCAAACGAGGGGATGGTACTGGCAGTACAGAGCGCAAGGCAATCATCTGTGTAGCCATAAAATAACCTTCACCTTTCCTGGCGGAGCCTGACACTGCAGTAAACAAGCTCAAACTGGGAAAGGCACATGGTAAATGCTGCAGATGAAGTCATAAAAGTCTGGCAGCCAACGCAGTTCATGTCTTTCATAAAATCTGTGAAGAAGCAAATGGGAAGACAGGGACTGGCCTGTGCATCAGTGCAAATCAATCTACTTTTCACCATCTCAGGGAAAAAAATGAAGCAGACCTGAAAGACCTGAGCAGATCTCTTCTCAAAGATGACGTGCTGCCACGTGTTAGTGGAACTTGCAAAGCAAGATGGGGTCCAAAAAGTTTGAGTTATTTGGGGACCGGTAGAGAGACAGAACTTCTATTTTTTTAACTTGGGGTTTCAGCAAGCCCGAGATAATTCAGTCATCTGCTTTCTGAGAATCTTCAGTGCTCTGTTTGGGACTGCTGTGCACACACTGAAACAGCTTAATGTGGTTTGTGCTGCTGCCTGGGTCTGTTTTATTTTATCAAAACTTGTGGAGGAAATGCTAGTAGCCATTTTGTGCTGATCAAGAGGAAATATTTCCTTGGCTTTGGAGCTTTTAAGGGAAATCTTAAACTGAGTTAGAAATTATTTCTCTTGTCATAAGGCAAGTACCAGTTTCACTGGTTAGTTCTTCATTGGAAGCTCTCTGAGACAGTCTTCCAATGGATTTTTGAGAAAATTTCACAGTGACTGCCTAGAAATACATCAGATGGTTTTGAAGCTGAATTAATGTGTCTTTCATGCCTGAGATTGGGCTCCCTCTGTTTCTTTCTCTTCTGGCTTTTTCTTTGCACACACCTTCCCTGTCCCAGGCTTTGCAATAGTGCAGTGAGTTTGAATGAACTGAGAGGTGTTAGTGACTGCCAGGGTAAGGACAGTATGACAAGGGCTGGGAGAAAGAGGGGAGAGCCACCTTCTCACAGTGCTAAGAAGTTATTTGATGAAACCATGTGTTTGTCAGCTGTGCTCTTGTTCTGGTTTTATTTTCCAGAAAATCTAAGGGAAAACTTACTAAGCTTGCCTCTGGAAAGGAAAAAAAAATGAGAAGATTGCTGTTTTCTGTGGTTTTCTAGTCTTGTTATCTGCTCTGTAGGATTAGCAATCCACCACGGATTTCTGTAATCCCTGGGCTGCTGATTGTACAAAGCTTTAGTGCTTCTCTTAGGCAGGAATGGGTGATTCTCACCTTCCAAAGTCTCAGTTCCTGCACAGGGAAATGAAACATCATCTCTGTGGGTGAACTGAGCCTGCTTGTTAAGTGACCCTGTGGGGGAAGAGCTGCTGAGCAATTTGTTGGGAGGAAAGACAAAACCTCACAATTAACTTTCAGAGGATCATATTTTTTGGCTCTTGGCCACAAGTGTTTAATGGCAAGTCAAGCTTGGCAGAGCAGCTTTTCTGCCCTGAGCTGAACTGGTAAGTCAAATTCACTACTCTCTGACAACTTAATTTTGACTTCAGGCTTGGGGACAAATCACAAAGGAACACGAGCAATTGTGCAACAGCTGTCACAGGACAAGGGAAAAATAATGAAAAATAAAAAAAAGACCAGTGTGTAAGTCATGGCACACTACTTTAGGAAGCATAAAACTTGCAAAAGTGTCCCTGGAGCAGAATTGCTCATATTTCTGAGTTTTCTTTCATAAGAGGAAATCCAGCTAAGTTGTTGAACTAGACAGTTACTCCACAGATATTAGCTTGGCTACAGCTCTAACACAGCTCTGGAAGTAAGGGAACACATCACATGTGCTGTGTACACAATTCAAATGACATGTTTAACTTGTCAAGAAAAAGGATTTTGAGCATAAGGCAAAAGCAGCAGTAAAATGGTTTTTCTGGGACGTTTTTGGTGGTAAAGATTCCATTAAAAATAAAAATAGGCTTTTGCATCTCTGGGTTTGGAGATGAGAGAAGAAATATGACACTGAGCTTGCAGAGTTGCTTGTTCTCAGGCTGAAGTGTGCAGAGATGATTGTGCTTTCAAAACAAGTAGGAAAAGAGAAGCTGTGTTGCCAGTGGAGAGACATAAGCGACTTCTGTGAGTTAAAAGAGCATTTGCTATGGTAGCTGGCAGGGAGCTGCAAGAAGAAGAGAACAAGGAGAAGTTGAACTAGAAATACAAACTGTTAGAAATAGAAGGCTGAAAGATCAGGTTGCATCAGAGCTTACCAAATGTCTCAAATTGAAAGTTGGAAAGGAAAAAAGAAAGCAAAGATACAAACCCTTCCTTCTCCTCTCAATCAACTGTTCACTTTTTGAGGACATCATTCAGGACTTTTTCACTTTCCTGAATAGCAATCAGTTCAGGTTGAATTAGTGTGCTTGAGAAGAGCTCTGCCTCTAGTTGTTTAACTGTTAAATAAGCCAAAAGTTGTGTAATCGAGTTCATTTGGAAGCGTGGTTCAGAAAACACCACTCGCAGATTGTAGCAGACCATCACCACTGAGGGAAGGGAGAAACCAAGTTTGTGAATGAATAATTGTGATGATGCTGGAAATGGCTGACTTAGTCAAAGATGGATGTGAAATTATTTTCCTCTCATCTTTGTGCAGGGAAATTCATTTTTTGCCTACATATAACAGAGCAGCTTTGAAGCAGCTTTCCACATGTTACATAAATATGTATGAAAAAATGTTTATGACAAGATTAATCCCTTTTTGCATCTTGGTCTTGCAGGTGGCCTCAAAATGGATTTTAAATGCCAATCAGAACACGAATACCTCTACTTGAACTTTTTGTAAAATCCCTTCACCAAAGGGAGAGGAAAGATAGCGTTCAGATCAAACCACTGGCTCCAGTTTCCTTGCTAAATCTGTGCCCTTCCCGCCTCTTACAGCAGTGTGTGTGCTGTGGACAGGAGTCAGCAGAGTTTTCCATGAGTTTTTAATTTCTTTCACTTTCTCTAGTCTTTGCTGTAGGTAATACTGACCCAGATCTCTTATTCAATCAATTCTTTTTTTCCAAATTAGTAGAATGTTATAACTCTTCTCCCTGGCTGTGCTTACGTTCTTGTTTTCCAAGTTTGTTTGAACTAATTCCCAGAGAGCTTTTGAATGTGCTAACTGTATAGAATACATTATTTTGCCATCTGTTTCGGGAAAGACAATTTTCCCATTACATTCCTATTCTGTAATTATTGAAACTCTACAGTGAACTCTGCAAACCACAGGTATTTATAGCCTTGTAAGCATACTTTCTATTGCTTCAGCAAGCATACACAAAGAAAAAAATTTATTCAACTTTTGAATTTTTTTTTATTCTCACCCTGAGACAGATATTTACATAATAGTTTAATAATAAATTTCACTCTCTTGTATAAACAGCATTTCTCATATGTTGAGGGTCCAAGTAAGACATTTGATTTGTGATTCAGCAATTGTCATGGAAAAAAAAAAAATTGATTTGGGGTCCTGATTGTGTGTAAAATTTGTGCTAGTCCAAGTCAGCCCATTTCCAGTGGAACCCCAGGTTCTGCTAAATGCATCTTTCCTTCCCCAGCTGAGCTGTGGTCTGGACTTCTGAATGGGCTGCACCAAATATCTCATTGTGAGAAACAACCCCAAACAACTGTTTTAATTAACTATTTTAAAATGCTACTTTTCTGTTCTGTGTTTCAACCTTGACTTTTTTTTTTAACTTTCATGGATCACTACAGAGCAAGAGAAAATGGCAGTAAGGAATCACCGGGCATGTAAAACACTCATTTTTTTGTATTAGCTGCTCTCAGCACATTTATGTGCAAGTAATTTTTTTTTTTTTTAGGGATTTTTGTGTCTGTTCCTGGGGAAGAAGGCAATAAATGCAGGGAGAAAACTTACTGGTGGCTGTTGAGCTAAGGGTGCCCCCAGTTACCAGCATTGTTGTGGGAAGGTGATCCCTTGGGCACTTGTGGCCAGGCAAGCTCCTGTGTCCTTGGGTGCTTTGGTGCAAGTTCTCGCCATCCCTTCTGCAGCCTGTGTATTTCTGGGCTGAACCAGACTTCAGGGGGTGCAGTGACCTCACTGTGTGATGGCAGAACCCTTTCTAGCAAAGCTCACGGCGCTCTGGTCTAAAATAAATCAATGGAGCCCTTCAGATTTTAGCGCGCACACAGTTCCTGCCACAGACAGAGTTTGTGTGCTCTGTCACTGAAACATGTTTGCAGTCATGCAAATAAATTTAGTGGTCAGTGGCAGCATCGATACTTGTATGAAATCATTATATTCTGTGATGTCAGACCTTGCTTTTCCGTAGTTTACCTGAGGAATTTGGGTTTGGGTTAAAGCAGAGAAGCAAGAACAAATGCGTGTTTTCTCTCCTCAGCTGTTCCTCTCCCTTTTCTGATACCCACAGTCATGTAAGGCCTCTGGTTTTTTGGAGGTATTGGTGCAAGTTGGAAATGTGATCCTAAAATTAAAATGTGATATATGTAAAACCTGACTTTGGGTAATGAGGCATGCCTGAACCAGATAAGCTCCTCAAGAAACTTCTGAGAACACAAACAATACCGCAAAAACGGCTGAATCGAAATCCCTTGTTAGGTAGCAGCTATCCCAGTGTACAATAAGCACTTTCATAGTGGAAAAATTATTTGTTTTCAGCTGTTTTGGAGCTGTTTTGGCAATATTTTCTGTGAGGTTTAAGGTGTTTATAGCACACCTGCTGACACAAATCCAATAATGGATTCACAGGCACAATCTAGCCTTGTTATTTTTAAGTTAGAGTGGTTAATAAGTATGAAGTAATACAGGAAATTTGCCTAGTAAAATAAACTGTAAATACTTTAATCCATTTACCCTAATGCTTAATTTTAAAAAAGAGCAACCTAGTGTGTGTTGATTAGAGCTCTTCACAAAGGAAAAACTAGTTCTAAAGAAATATGTGTTTTTTCTTATTGTGCATTTACATGGATGGAAAATGTGGAGTTTCCTCAGAGACCCCTGACCCGTTTGTTTGGTTTGTTTTTTTTTCCTTTGAGATAAAATTGATTTTGGTTTTGTGTGGGTACAAAATGAGTTATTGTTTATTGACCAGAGGTTATTGAGTCTGAAACATATGTGCAACCAGAGGAAATACTAGGTGGGAAGAGACTGCTGGAGGCTTGTCCAGACTTCTCTTAAGAAACAAAAGCCCTGGGTGAAATTGTTGAGGATGCTGTCAAGCCATGTCCAGAACAGTTCCATCAATGGATTTGAAAAATCAAAAGCTAAGTATAAGGAAGAGGTTAGGATTTTCTGTCAGATTATGTTCCTGGAAAGTCTTTTTGATTTCTGCATCCTTCAGAAGTGTTTTCAAGTATATCTTTCACGTGGTCTGTAGCGAGCAAGTTAAAATATTTTAATTTCTTGGTTTTGCATGTTATCTATTCAGAAAACAACAGAAACTGGTTGGCTTGAACTTTTGTTGAAAACAGTGGGTATTGGCTTGAGGACAATTTGTTAAATATATAAATGATTCCTTCAAAAACTGCTGAAAGTTGCATTTAGAGCAGCAGTTACTGTAGCTGCTGCAAAAGGATGTGGTGGGACAGTCTGGAGTTTGAGGAACTCTGAAAGAAGTGAAGATCTGAATAAGAAAGGTTCAATTTAGGCTTTTTTTCCAAACAAATTTTTTAATTCTAAAGAAATCCACTTGCTTTCTTCCCATGTTTGCCACAGTTAACAGAAAACAAATCACTTTGCACATGTCTTTACAACTGGAGGTATTTTTCACTATTTTCATGTTTTACGGTTTTCTATCTCAAGTATATATAATTTATTGTTTGTGTAATTTTGTTTGTTTGATATAGATAGTAAAAAAAAAGAATTATTTTATCTGATCATCAGAAAAATAATCTTAGGGGTTTTCATGTTGGATTTATCTTAAAATGTTTGATTTTTTCCACTGTCTATCAGGGAAATTTATGAGCAATTTTTAGGTCAGTTCATTTCTACAAATTGCAGACTTGTGCATCGACTTAACACTATTTTGGTAAGAAATAACAATACCACCACATATTGGGAATATTAACAACTTTGTGATAGGAGGGAGTTGAAAAGGCTGTTTTTTTTGTGAAATTTCCTGTAAAAATTTTACTCCAAAAAAACAATCATTTCCACTTAATTGTTTAAATCCTTAACAAATAACGGACATCAGTTGAACCAAAATGGTATTTTGGTTGAGTATTTTATTTATTGACCAACACTTCCAAACACAGTTTTGCACAGAGAGTTTGAGCCAGCAACCAGCTTTTCCACGAGTGAAAGCAGTGCAAACTCCCTGCAGGAGTTACATTCCTTGTAAAGACCATCCCTTCTGAGGTTTTTTTTTTTTTCCACTTTTCTTTAGAAATTTAAAGGCAGAAATAGTACATTTATTGAGAAGGGTTAATTTTGTTTTAATCCGTTGGGTTGCCTTAGATCACTGAAAGGACCCCTCTGTGTAATGGTGCCTCTCTGGGAGGCAGCTTTCAGCATGACATCAGGCTGATGGGCAATGTGAATTTAATCTGGTGCTGGCATGATATTAAAAGTCAAAAGAAATTAAAGACATTCTAAAAGGAAGGACAGCAGAAGATTTTTTTGTAAGGCAATTTTGTTTCGACCACGTGTGAAATGTAAGAGGTGTGTTTTTTTTTCTTTCCTCTCATTGAGTTCCCCATCCTTTTGAAATGAATTTCACTGATATTATTTCAGTTGTAGAAAAGAAAAAGAAATCCTCGACAGGTATTTCCAGTTTATTGATCAAGTAATTTTATCTGATTTCTTCTTGAGAATTTAAAAGACAGTGGATTGAGGAAGTATATAAACAGCTTGAATAAGAGTCATCTACTCTTGTCCCAACTGCATTAAAGATTCTGAGCTAGTCAGCATCTCTTGCTGTGTGCATTACCAGGGCACCCCCTAGCTTCCAGAGCTCCTCGGCAGGAAGGAGACAAATCTGTCTTCATCAATTTCAAAGCAGAACAATGCTCTTTTTTTACTGCACACTGCATGATTTGCGGTTGGCTTTAAAGATAAAAACAGCTTGTAGGAGTTTTATTGCACAATTTGTGTTTTAATAGGTGCTTTAATAGGGTTTTTAATATGAAAGGAAATTACCCAAATATTGTAGTAAATGTAAGTGAGTAGCACCATTCTTTTATTTTTGTTTTTGTTTTCCCGGGCTAATAAAGATGGAGCTGGATCACCATGTTTTATGCAGAGGCCCCCTGGGGAAATGTCTTCATCAGGAGGGTGGATTTTGCCATTTCTCTTAGAAGAATCCTTGGGAGCACCCACGGGATGGATTCTGGGATGGATTCCAGTGAACTTCCACTGCTTGGGCTGGGGTGTGATCCTTGCTGCTCTCCTGTGTGCCCTGGAATGTGTGCAGTGGGAGTGCTGGGCTCTCAGCAGCATCTGTCCCACTGCATGGTTCCCCTCCTGGGTGTGCCACCCTGCTCCCTGGAGCAGAATCATGGAATCACAGAATGGATTCAGCTGGAAATGAGCAGCTTGGGTGTAACTTGAGACCAGAGGTTTGGAACTGAGCAGGACCTGAGGAAGCCAGAGCCCTTTGCTGGGGAGTTTGAAGCAGCAGCATCTCGCTGGCCTTACTGGTTCTTGCCACAATCCACAAAGGCTGGAGGAACAAAACTCTACTGTAGCCTTCAGTGCCTGTCCACATCATCAGACTATTGCAAACCTCTGTTTCTTCAGACTATGGTCTCTTGGCATTATGATTTTAGTGCAGGTTTTCCTCCTCCTAGCTGTTCTTATGCTGCAGATCACACGACTTGTTTTGTACTTGGTTTTACGTCAATCACAGAGGTGCAAACCCATTGTCTTGTTTGCAGCTTTTCCCCTCAAAGTTTGATTTAATCCATACATTCCCTGTAGAGGCCATGTGGGGTTTCCCTTGGCTGGTTTTAGTTCACCAGTTTGAAACAAGGATAAGCAGCACTAGAGAAGAGGTTTCCAGATGCAGCCATAACATCTTGGGAGGAAATCATCTGGCCTCATGCTTACACTTCAGTATTGGCAGCAGCCTTAAAAACCCCTCATGAATCCATGGCATTATTTGCTAATTGTTTGTGTCATATATAATCCAGATTAATTTCTACTAAAAGTCATTTTGCAGATCACTTGAGCAAGCTAAACAGGCCTGCAGGTATGAAACATGAGATAATATATTTCTTTTAGTGCAGTATCTTTGCATCCTCCACGTAATATCGGTCATGGTACCAAAGTTTGTACTGGATTTCTTAGAAATTGCTGCAAGGGGGAAGCCAGGGGATCACTTTATCCATCTTTGGGCGATGGGAATTAAATGTTCCCTGGTGCTTCTGATAGAAATGGACTTTGAAAAAACTGAACTCCACGAGTCTCTGCAAGTAACTGAAGTGTGTTGTTTTAATTTCCTCCCATGTTGGTGCATTCCTGATGTTTTAAGTGTCTTTTGTCCAAATTGAGCTAATGCATTCTTCAAGTGGAAATGGAAAGCTATTGGCTGCTGTCCTCTTAGCACCCTTTGTTTTGTCTTGTAAGGCCACATGATATTCTATTTTTCCTCCCTTGCAGAAAACTGCTTTCCTTCAGCTGTTCTTAAAGTGGTGTTTTCCAGCTTTTTATCTCTTTCACCTTCTCTGAACTCGCCAAGAAAGCTATTAAAAACCTTATGCCAAAAACTGGGCTCAGCTATTTGTGCCTTTTAGCAGGCACTCTTTCCCTGCAGTTGGTCACTAAGTTTATGATCATTGATAACAATTTAGCCCTCTTGGTCAGGATTGCTATTTTCCATTTAATATCTCTGTGAACTGTGGGGCTTTTATTTTCTAAGCATGCCTTCAACTATCTTCTCTTTTGGTTTTGAGCCCTTTCCTTCAATTTGTCAAAATCAGTTTGAAGTCAGAGCTTGTCCTTGAAAGTTCTTGCAGCCACTCCCAGTATTTTGACCCTTCTAATCGTTATAGTTGTTTGATTTTATTACGTTAGCCAATAAAGAAATTGCTGCAGGTAGTTGGGCCTGAGGCTGAACCATTTTCAAGACCAAATATGAGTCTTACAAGTTGACGGCAAGCTACTGATGGCACTTTAAAGTACAATTTTCCAAGAGCTGTGCCCTGTCTCATGAGCTTGCTTGGGAAACTGTCACCTGAGGCAGTGCCAGAAAACCCTCTTGAATTCAGGACACATCACAGGTCTGCCAGGTCAGCTACCCTGCCAAGGAAACTAAAACAGCTACATGTGGCCTGTTTTCAGCAATTTTATTGCTGCTTTATTACTTTGCTATTTGCCAGGTGCTTATAAACTGTTTAGCAAATTGCCTTTTTTAGGGATTTCTGGGTTTTACAGCTGTGCTGATGGTGCTGGGGTTGAGAGAGCTCAGGGGAGGCCTGTGACTGACTGGGGGTGTGCTGGAGGTCTGACCCCGTTTATTTGAATTATATGTGAATTTAAGTGTACTTTGTGCTTCTCTGTCCTGCTCTGCACAGCTGTGTAAAAACCTCCTGTGCAGCAGGGCTGCCTGCTCCTTCTCTTAAACATAACTTTGATTCCACAAGGACTTTGCATTGTAGTATTTTGAATTTGAGTCCTATCTTAAAAAGGACACTTGTTCTAGCTTTGCTGCTAACTGAGAACGTTCTGGAATCTGCCTTTGGTAATGTTGGCAGCATGGATAGTTTTCCTCCTTAAATTTTTGAATGCTCAGCTTCTGCTTAGAGGGAAATCCCTAACAGAAACTTTTTGTTACTCATCTTGAGAATAAGACTCAGTTTCTCCCCAGTATGAAGGATGTACAACATCTTAAACATTGCTAGAAATAAATTTTGTAATTTATTCAGCAATGAAAAATATTCCTAAAACTATATTTCTCAGTGTAAAGCAAGATCATCTTATTTGGAATATATTGTCAGAAACTTTCAAACCTTTTCTGCTATGCCTAGAGCATATTAGAAATGGGAATTGTTGAAATGTGAATTAAATTCCAGATAAGAAAATTTCCTGTTATTCAAAGTAAATTTCATTTTGGCTCTTAACATATCTGTTACATCCCAGTTAAACAGCAATTACTGTTTATGTTCCTTTTTTCTTGTCAAGGATTTCTTTCTTTATTTTTTTATAAATACAACATCCATCTGGTATTAGTTTACCATCATTTTTGTTTTCTTCTTGAGCTCACCTGAAATTGTAATTGAGAGTTTTTACATGTGAGCCAGAAAGCCCTCTAGATAGTAACTAAAACAAATCAGTTTTTCCAATTAACAAAATATTTTTGATTTTTTTATTTTTATTAGGGCTGTGTATATGGAAACAAAGTGAAAATCTGGATGTTTGATGAAGGGACATGCCAGTGTCCTTTCTGAAGTGATGCCTTAGTAGGCTGAAGGACAGGACAACCATGGACTAGGTGAATTATTCTTCATCTCAGTGCTGCCACTGGTTTTATCTTGAATCTTATCTTTATCTAAATTTTATCTTTATCTATCTGGAATACCAGAGTCCAAGTTTTAACATTCCAACTTTAATGTGCACCTCTATCTCGTGGAAGGCGATTCAGAGGCTGCTTTTTCTTACTCCCCTTTGTCCATATGTCACTGCTTGCAAGCAATATCATATTGTCATCCTGAGAGGAGCAGATGGGCTGGTTCCTTCTGGACAACAATAATTCACTGTGGTTTTCACTTTCCCCTATGAAATTTGTACTAAAAAAATGTTGTCCTGGAGTAATAAACCTGGAGCCAGATGGACCTACCATTTGAACTGCACAGCCTTACACCAAAATAAATTCTGGCAAATATTACAGGAGTGTGTTATTTTTAGAAATAACAAATTGGGGATTTCAAACTAGCAAAAGTGATGGTATCAAACTGTATTTCCCAATTATGGATTTATTGCAGTTTCCATTACAAATACATTTTTAATGAAAAAAAATTGAAAAATCAATACCATCTCCAGCAGAAACAGATGCAGGCTCTTTCTTTAAAGCCCTGCTGCCATGGCAGGGACTTGTGCACCTGAGAAAATCAGGGCAAGGAGGAGAAGGGTCACTGCTTAGTGCAGGGTTGACTTTCTCTCCTTGGAAAGAAAGGTGAGTCCCCATCTGAGGGGGCTGGATCCTGGCCAAAGGCAGGGCTGTGAACACCACTTTAGGTGCTCTAAACCACACTGAAACACCAGTGCTGAAGGCATCTCTTGATTTCTGTTACCTTTTTGAATTACCTGGCTGACTCTTAGCCTCTGAGACAATGATTTATCCTTCCAACATGGCACACAAGAAGGTAACTTTTCTATTTTTCCCAAATTAAACTTTTCTTTAAGGTTTCATCTTATGGTACAGATAATTTGGAGTAATCCTGAACCCTGACTGATTTTCTGGCATCAATGAACCCCAGGAAAACAACTTGGTCTATCAGACTTGTGGATTCCTTTGATCAGTGACAGCTTTGAAAATCCTGGTGTCTTTCTGCTGCTGTTGCTGTGTCAGTATCACATCTGGAGTTGACAGACATTTGTCACACATCAGATGCTTTGGAGAATGGTCAGTGCAGCTTTCACCTGTGGCACATTCTGCTCAGCCTCTTGGTCTAATGGAAAATGTTCCCTTGTGCTCATGTGTGTGCAAAAATAACTGTGTATCAGTTCAATTTCCAGTGTAGCTTTCATGGAAATCTTCCAATGGAAATCTTTCATTTGGAAAATCAGTTTTTTGAAAAAGGCTAGGTTAAAAAAAAAAAGCTAAACCATGTATGAGAGGTAGAGAAATTTTATATTAAACTCATCATCTGGGATGCAGGAGACTCGTTTCTGTTATGCAGGTTTTCCCCCTGCCCTCCTGTGAGAGTCCTGCAAGTACTATTTGCCTGTTTAGAAGTATGTTTGTCACATTTTTAGTTACTTCTTTTTCAGGTTTCTTCCCAGTTCTAAATGGGAGAATAGAATCTGGATTGCCTGCCCGGTTTTTGGTTGGATGTTTGTGGTTTACAGTTCTAGATAAAAGTAAATTTCTCTAACATGTCAGGGAATGCTTCTTATTCTTATAATTTTCATCTCTGTTGCACCTTACAAAGGATTGTTGAAGGGAAAATTTATTTTCTTATATTTTTGTTTTCCTCTGAAATCAGAATGTTGTCAAAGGCGTTACTGTGTTTGTGCAGGTGCACATGTGTATGAGTTTTCTTCTCCTGCTCGTAGATCAGCTTTCTCTAGCAATGTTTTGGGGAATATGGAGCCTGTGCTCATCACGTGCTTTCTAATGCAGCCTGAGTTGGAGCTCAGTAGGAACACAAACATTTGCCTTTACCAAACTGGGGTCAAAGAATGATGGAAAATGTGTCCAGCCAGAAAAACTCCCATCCTGTAGCCCGAAAAACCCCAAGTTTTCTCTATTCTTTCATAGTTTGGGCTTAATGATGACTCTTTTTTGGGTTTTTTTTCCCCAGGTATTTGAATAGCTGGTTTATTGCATAGAACATTTTATCACCATCAGAAACAGTTGATGTGGAGTTGAAACCCATCATTTTGATATGAAGCTTTGTATTTCTCTTGTGAACGATTAACTTGATTAAACACATTCAATCTCACTTTATTTCCCATTTATCACAATTATGCAGAACATATTTTTAATTAGAAAGGAATCCTTTCTTGCTTAGATTGAGACAGCCCTATGAAATCATGTACAGAGGTGGGAACTCTGGTTTTTCATTCTGTTAGAATGCTGTTGCAGTAAGTTTCAAATACTTCTCCCCAGCTGGCAATTCCCTTTCACTGATAAGGTTGTAAATGTCTCAGTTCTGTTTGTTTTCAGAATGAAAAACCACTGTGTGTTAGCCCTTTACAGCCATTTTTGACATGCATTTGAAAGACATCCAAAATGTAAGAGTTTGATTTGGAATTAAATAATTCTTGAAAGAAGTGAGACATTCACAGGATCAGCCAATTGTGTTGCATTCCAATTGTGTATTCTCTTTTTGCTTCCAGATCATTTTTGGCCAAAATATTTTCTTTTGAGCAGATCCAAGAGCTTAGAGCTTTGCTAGGAATTAAGTCTCCTTTGAACTTATCTCACTTTTCCAACCAGTAGTCTTTTTTTCATGAAGGATAATTCACCTATTGGTTGACAATATCTTACACTTTCTTACCCTGACAAACCAAACAGTCCAGTGAGGAAGGAAATTTGCGTTAATCCCAAGAAGTCATTGTGATTCTTTGTGTTTTGGAGTTTGCTGAGAGAAAAATGCTTTCCCAATGTCAGATGATGTTCTCAATGCTCAGGCTTCAGAGATCACATTGAATTTGCAGTGCACTGCTTGTGGTGTTTTACTCTTTTCTCTATTGCTGTCCTGGCCAGGTGAAACACCTTGCATCTTAGCCCTGCTCACATGCTGAGGTCATTAGGAATTATCTGACTGCTCATGTTGGTAGTGAAGAGTCCTGTGAGCTGTGCTGGTTTGGGGTGTTGCCTTGAAGATCTTCCATTTTTAGCTGGACTCCAGTTAAACAGCTGACTTACAGCAGTACAAAAGTGAACTTTGTGGAGAGGGGCAGCTGAGGGGAGTTTTCTTTGCCTTGTGATCAATGAAAATTTCAAAATAGCACGTTCTAGTGAGAACCAGCAGAGAAGACATGAACATCCTCTTTTCACATTAAGCAAAGAAATGTAGGAAACAAAATCCATGCAGTAGGCAGGGTAGGAAAATACCATGTAGAGACAAAGCAGTGAGGTTGACTTGAGTCTGAGCACAGGACTAAACTGCTTTTGGTCCACTGGGACCATCTAGGAATCTGATATTGCAATTGAACAGTGTTAAAAATGCTGAGTAACTTTGGGAATGCATAAAATAACCACATGAGCTCTAAACCCTGTTCACACTCTCCTGACTAACCCACCCAAAGGACTGTGCAGTGCACAAAGCTGCAGCTTCTGAGTCCTTGTTAGTGTGTTGACTTTTAATGAGGGGAAGATGGGTCAGCAAGCAGAAAGCATCTGGAAAGATTTATTTTTTATTTTTCTTCTCTCAAAAATGAGTCTATTATATCAAGGACAAACACTTGTAAAGAAATCTCTCCAAGTACCAAATCCTGCCTGATGGTTTGTTACAACTGATCTCTGAAGACAGAAAGCAAATACAAAAATACTGCTGGATCTAGTAGTTGTGCTGTACTTTCAGAAGGGTGTGTTGAGAGAAGGGTGGTTCATAGCTACAGATTCTGCAGTCAAGGGAAGGACCAAAAGGAAAACACAGCTGCTAACCACTATGGCCTTCCCCTGAAGGCTGCTTTGGCCAGTTAAATCTAATTAATAGGGCCTGTTTGTGTAGTTGTGTGGATCAGAGCACTCATATCCATCAGAGTTCTGAATAAAACCTTTGGTGTGACTGGCAACCTTTCTTCCTACCAAGTGGAAAGAGCAGCATGTTCCCCAACACGGAGACCCTGTTCCTACAGGCTTTGTGGGGCTGTCTAAAGGATAAATAAATGGCAAAAAATGAGTTAGCACAGAGAGGGGAAGCAGTATAGTCACATGAAAGTGGCATTCTGCCCAGTTTAACATCATCTTTCTCAGCAGAGCTGAGAAATAGCGTTGTGGGATGCTAGATGAAAATAACTGTCCAGCACAGTTCAAAACTCTCCATGCTGAACCTTTGTAGACCTTTACAGCAGCCTGGTCAAATATTTCCTGTATCTTGGAGGAGCTCTGCCATCAGCAAGCCCTGTCTGGGGCTGAGCTGTAATGAGTCAGTCCCTAAATCAGGATCATCACTGGAAGATGAAAATAGGACCAAAAAAAAAAAACCAAACTATTTCAAAATGGACAAATCTGGTTTGGGCTTTTGCTTAATCCAATTATGCCTTGGTCAAATATCTCATGATGATTGAGATGTGGATAACTTTTTAACTTGAGAGATGTTCCTTTTTTGTAGGATAATTTTAAAGCTGTACATATATCACATGTTTGAACTCTGTTCTCAGCTGTCATTGCTGAGCAGTCCAAATGCTTTATTACAGCCATATTATATAATTAGGTGAATAATTACATTACTCTGAGTGCCATCATGGTCTGAGAAATGAAACAAACAACTGTAAAATCACCTGTAACTACATAGTTCCAGCATGATTGAATCTAATGCATTCTGTAAATGTAGAGTGCTGGCCTTTGTGAAATGGCTGAGTTATTAATTCAAAACTGCCTGCGTTATCTAAAAGGAACATGTTTGGAGCTCTCCTAGCAACTCTACAACAGAAAGTTTAGGTGTTATATTAATTGTGTTTGCTTTAAAACTGACCCAATGACTATTTTTAACTAAGGGATATTCAGTAGCTGAAATTCACCTTAACTGCTAAGATAATTGCTACATGCTAACTATAGCATTAAAATGCTGAGTGTATTTCATAAATGAATAGTTATCTTGCAGTTTCTTATTGATATGTTTCTGCTTAATGGTGGTGTGGTGTGAGTACTGTAATTATCATTAGCTATTCACTTCCCATTATTTCCTTGGGATTTTTTTTTCATTTACTAATGTTCTATAATATAAAGCTGGTTGAATTAATGTTTTCCAGTTTTGTTTCCCCTACTGATTACATACATATAGTGTGCTACTCAAAGACTTACAGTTAATGGAACATATAATAAAATTTAGTTGTTCCTTTTGAGGGATCTGAAATGATGTTTCCCTGAAACAAGTACCTGCTGCTCTAAGATGAATTAACGTAAAGAAATGTGCTCAACTTAAAGATAAAATACCTCTCTTTTTAAATGTGACTGAAGGAAATTTAGCATCATCTCTGTAAAATGAAGTCCTTTCTCTATCAATGGTATTAATACCACATATTCCTGTAATATCTGGGAAGGTGGGCTTGGGCCAGGCAGTGCTCTCTGCACTTAAATTCAGCTTGACAAGATTGTGCTTCACTGCAGGGGAGGCAGTTTTATTGTTTTTGACTGGTTACAAAAGCTATGTGTACTTTCAAAGAATGTAAATGAGGTCCTACAGAGAAAACAAAACACAACCCAGAATGTGTAATGGCATTGTCACCAAACAATAAAAAAATAGAGAGGCCTTTGTTGTTTAGTATTTTCAGCAGATTGAGGTAGCACCTATTTGTAATTTTTTTTTCACATAAACAGGCACAGACCTTACACAGCTGCTGGGAGGCAAATTCAGATTTCTTCTGGAATGTCCTTAAATGCAGTGATATCAAACTGCAATCACAAAAGCAGAGGTCCCAAAAAAGCACCCAAAAAATAGTATTTTAGATGGGATAATGCTGATTTTACAGATTAGAATAGCAGCAGAAGCTCTGGAATTTATACATAAGTCTCTAGTCCTACTCCTGTGAGGAGCTGGTATTAGAGCTGAAAGAGGGACCAGATAAAAAGAAAATAAGAATCTAACTAGTGTTCTCAGAGCTTTCAGAAAGTCATGACTTTTCTAGGAGTGACGAAGTTTTAGCAATTCTATCTCTGATTCCAAGTCTTTGTTAATATTTTTTCAAGTATTAGGGGAAAGAGTCCTACTATTTCTTTAGACAAGATAGCACCAAATGCAGAACTCCTCTTTGTGCTCACATTTGAAAGGGACACTTGTTGGTTTCTGCACGTCAATGCAACCTCTTCAATCATATTTATTTTTGTTATCCTTTGTGTTACTCCTACAGTTTTATCACAGAGGCTTGACAATGAATATGATTGCAGTGAATGTCAGATGTGCAGACAGACAGTACTTACAAAATTACATGGCCTCTGTGGCAGAACTAATGCAAAGGAAAGTATCTCAATATTAAAGAAAGGCTCTTTGTCTGCTGCCTTTGGGATGTTAATGGTGAATTCAGGTCTCCAGGAGGGATGAAGAGGAGCTGTGTTACAGAAAGGGTGCCAGACCTTCTGAGGTTGTCTAACCCAGTGCATCCCTCTGAGCACTCTCAGATGCTGTCCTCAAAGAAGGAAGTTATTGCACAAGAAGTTTAAAAAGCTGCCTCATCCCGGGCAGTCTTGTCAGAGCTGTCAGGAGAGTTTGACATGATTCTCTCTCCAATGTCTTTGCAGCTGTATCTGCTCAGAATGCCAGCTAGAGATAAAGTGGCATTTTTAATTGATTTCTCAGAACTTCTTTTTTTTTCCCTCAATGTTTTTTGTTTGGGCTGAATCCTGGGGTGTTTTAGGCAGTATCTGATAATATCTTTGAGAGGAGACATGTTTATCAGCCTTGCAGAAGATGAATGGGGTGCAGGGAAGAGGTAAGGCACTAAAGTGCTACTGCTGTGTGGATGAATGATTTTATAGGTTTGCTGGAAACTTCAAAATAAAAATAACTATGTTCAACATAAACATTATCCTAGTACTGAGCAAAACATTTCTTCAGTTATATAAGGGGCTGGTATGAACACATAGGAAAAACATATTCACCTTACACAATCCTTTGAAAGCAATGCTCAAACACCTGGGAAGCTATTTTAGAAAGTGAATATTAAAAATGTAAAATCCAAGAGTATTTAAAATCTGAAAAGACAAGTCCCTAAGGGTAGGATGAGGATGCTTCTTTGTAAACTTTGTCAGAGAACAGTGAGCCACCCACTTTTAAAATTGGAGAAGCAGGTGACTTTGATGATGGTTGTATCAGCGTGTGTTCTTGACAGCAGTACCTCCCTACCACTTCCTACCATTGTGACCTCAGGTCATTCCTAGTCAAAAATCTTCTCCCCTAAATCACTTTAACTCTAAAATTGCTTTTAGAAGTCATTCTAATAGTGTTTTCCCTATGTATTCATAACATCACAAAAGGTACCTGTGGCATGGCTTATTCCCTTTAGGTATCAGACACACTTGTTTTCTAGGCTGTTGTTTTAAGAAGGAAAAGCCTAAAAACTAAATAAATATGATGCAACCAATGTTTTTATTTAGATTTTAGCTCAAAAGTACACTTAAGTGCTATTGTTGCCACTCATTTTTGTGGCAGCATAATTATTCCAAGGAAGTCCTGTAGAACAGTATCATATTCACCAAATCTTACAGCTTCCCTTGCTGCAAAAACTTGTGCAGCACCATCAAATTTAATGAATGTTTACATTCTGCCATTATTAGTAGATTTGCAATTACTAAAATTGTTAAAATATGCTACTTTCATTCCTAACTTTTATGTCTTCCTGAAGTTTAGAAATAAATCCAAAGCCAGTAGATCCCTTTACTCAATTCCAAGTGGTTTTGTCCTCAGAACTGTCCAATGCGACAGAATTCCTTCATGGAAGATTCTCTGAATTAAAATTGATAGTTCTAAGTCTGTTTGAATGAAAGAATCATTAAGATTTTATCTATGTGATGATTCAGGAAAGCTTAAACAAATCAAACCAAATTAGCATCCTGTGTAGGCTTCTCTTTTAGAAATAAAGTGACCTTGGCTCACTCTGCTGCTTTTCCTCTGGCTTATTCTGCAATGCTGTGTTCTCTGTTCCTCTGAGGAAGACACTTCAAGATGAAGTTATTTATTTCTCATGACATTTCTAGCACTTTGGATAGTTAGCTAATGTACTATAATTTTAGCTTATGCTCTTTCAATTAGAAAGACAAATTTCTTGTGTTGCTCATTTACTGGCTGTTTTCATGCTGCATTCATTATCTGTCCTGTTCCACAGGAACAGGCTTTTAAATTGGGAATGGGTCAAGAGAGCACACTCAAAATGACAAGCAGCTGACATTTTTCTGCACCTAAGATGTTCTAATCTTCATGCTAATAAGGAGATTTATTCTCACAGAGTTTAATAATTGTTGATGGCTTTGGAAATAAGAGGTACTTAAGTCACGAACAGCGTGTGCTGCTGCAGGATGTGGGCTCAGTGGAGTGGCACACAGCTCTTGTAAAACTGGAGACCAGGCATGTCTTTAATGGAAAATGTTAATAAAAGAGGAAAAAATCTGACAATACTTCTTATAACTGTCTTTGCATTAAAATATTTTATTCTTTAGGGAAGCATATTAAGCAATGAGAACAGTAAGTAATTTTTAATTCTGGAAATTAGATCAAACAGGCATTTTTGTAGTGTTGAAACATTACACGTACAATGGCATTTTAGGAGAGTTTGAGGGGCATGAGAGGAAGAATGCCAGCAGTAATAATGTTAGATTACATCACTAGGTTGCCACATTTAGATTTTCAGCATTAAAGTTTGATCTAATTATTGTAATGGATATTGGTGTGGTTCCTCAGGAATGAGATCATTTAGTGAAGACTATTTACATGCAAAAATCTGGAGTTTTGCTCTTTTCTGATTTTGCTAAAGGTGAAAGTATAAAGGAAAAATAAGCCTCTTGTTTAGAATGTACCATCTGAAGTGGACTTTTTGGTGGAGTGTGAATGTGAAAATAGAATTGGAGCTGAAAACCTGTATCATTGTTAAATGAAATTTATAGCTTAAGAATTTTAGACCAAATCAATGTCCTGCAGGATAATATTTTTTGGATCTTTAAGTCGAATTTGACTAGCCATCAGCTGACATCTTCATACATGTTCATGCAGCTAAAACCAATGGTGCCTGCTGCCTTTCTCCTGGTGATGCACTGCTCCCACAAGTTCCTTTATGCTTCTGCAGTGAAATCTAGAGTACTTACAAACCAAATGGATGGTCTATTGCACCAAATTAACATCAAACACTAGTGTGTTTCCAAATAAGTATTTCAGTCTAGGCTTGAATGTAAACTTTTGTGTGTGGGTGACATATAAGCATACATTTTTTTTTAATTTTCAGCAAAGAGAAAATATTATTGTCAATAACTACACAGATATTCACCTATGACTTTTTTAAATGAATGATTTATGTTCTATCTCCACACGATTTAGATGTAATTTATATGGAGAAGCCATGACAGATGCCCTCTGTGTATATTACACCAAATTAGTATCTATCAAGATTGAGTGCTTGGCACACAACCTTGCAGATTGCCTGCAATCTGCAAGTGAGGGAGCCATAAAAGGGAGCAAGACAGCAGAAAAAGCACTCAGATCTGCATAAGTATGCAAATATGGCTGGTGGAGAGACTCAAAATCACAGCAATACTTTGGGGAAGACTTGGGCACATTTATCAGCCCTATCAAAATTGTAGAAGGTGGGTACCAAGAGAGAATTGATCAGGGATAATAGGACTGGTATGGAAATTTTACCTGTATGCTACACATTAGAAAAGGGTTTTTTTGGTCCAGAAAAGAGGTAGCTGGTAGATAAGCAAATAGCATAGCAACTGTATGTCAGGCTCAGCCAGCATTCCTTTTAATGTTTGCTCCTAAATAAAGAACAAACGCTTGCAGAGAAATGATATTTCTTTCTCGGTAGAAATAGGCCAGATTAAATGGCAATAAATCAGCAAGGTGCCTTTTATAGTCTTGTTTTTGTGTAGCTCTGAACTAGAAAAATACTCATCTTTTTTAAGCTTTTGACTTAGGAGATGCAGTTTCAATGCCCATGCTCTGTGCACGCCGCTGGAGTTCGGATGAAGAGTCCAAGGGAAGGAAGCTTTGGGAATTGGCAGGTGAGGTGTCCCAGTGGTATTTGTGGACCAGGTTCTTGTGAGACAGTGCCAGTCCACTGATGTTAGCTGAGAGATCTTGCTCTTCCAATTATTTTAGAAGGAAAAAAGTCTCTATCCCGTTGCTTGGAAAGTCAGTACAGCTCATCTGTAATACCAGTGGCCACCAAAGGCTGTGTAGCACACGGTGAGTTCTGCAGTTTGCCACGATTTCACCTAAATGAAAAAGTGCTGTGTGAAGATACCAGAGCTTTGAAAACTGAACTTTCAAAATTGGTTTTATTACACTTTTGGCACCCTGAGTTAGACTCACCAGGATAGCCATATAGTAGACTTGCATTTTAAGATGCCCCATTTAGGAATAGATTGGAAAAAAACAGCAAAAAAGAAACTCTGAAGGTCACAATGGGAAAGAAGATTGGATAAAATGGAAATTTTTTATTAAAAAAATTAAATTTAGAAGGGATATGAGTTATGAGACTTCTGTGAGGAACAGGCAGTTACCTTTGTTATGCAGTTCACCCACAAGGCAAACAACTGGCAAAAAGAGTTCCCAGTGCTGTTCTTTATTAAAGAATTGCATGCAAAACCTCCTAGAACCAGAATGGACCTAGAGCTTGACATGAGTATCTTGTTATCACAGTCCTTCCCTGGGAGCTGTGCCTGAATTGATGCACTGGGGTAAGATGTGCTGGCTAAAATGACATAAAAATCTGAAACAAGAGAAAAAAAAACCAGTTATTCTAAAACATAAGAATGGTGTAGGTGCAATTTTCTAATAAATACATCTCAGAAACGAACTGAGCTATCTTACTGTGGCTCAAGGAAAGGAGAATAAGCAAGTTACATCTGAGATAATAAAAACACAGTTTCCTGTTATGTCTCCATCTATCAGAGCATGGAGACTTAGAGCATTTTTAGCAATATTTAGAACTCATTTCTCTTTTCTTTTACAGCACTGTAATTAGATTAAATGAAGTAATTCCTTATCTGCTCCCATGTAGGCAGGAGGCAGGTTTCTAGGGCTGGCATGGCACAGTTTTTAATTTAACAGCACTAATTCACCAGCGGGTAGTGTTATTAATTTCAAGTAATTCTGTGAACTATTGTGAATCGTGATTTTAAAATTATTAAATGTTGAAGTGTTCTAGCACTAGTGGAAAAAAAAATAATCTTTCAAGAGGGTCTGATTATTTTACTCAACAGATAAGACAAAATAGTACATGTAAGTGGAAATTCTTGGCAAACTTTAAAAAAACAAAAACAACAAAAAAAAAAAAACCCTGTATTTTTCTTTTGACTTTGTAGTCCTAGGGAATTATGAAGAAAACTTTCTGGAGCCTTTTTGTTATTTAGTTCAAAGTGAAAACAAAAGCTTTTAAAGGCTAGCTGTCAATGGTCTCTTTCTGCAGCCTGTCAGTGCAGCAAATCAAATATAAAAACAAATTTCACTGCATTTGTGCTGCCCTTGCTGAGCACTGCTGGGGGACAGGGCCTTTCCCTCCACTGACCCACCTTCCAAGCAAAGTCCTTCCCTAAACTTCACTTTCCCACTGCTGAACTTGCTTGTTTTGGTTAGAAGAATCTTGTTGCCATGAGAATTAGACAGGTTTCTCACAATTGCTGTTTTTGATGACAGAGGAGTTGTTTTAGCTCCTGCTCACCGTGCTGCTGTGCTGGCTCACTGCTGTTTGTTAGGAAGCAGCACAAGAAAATGTCGGGGGGGGTTTTCCTAGAAAACCAGAGAGATAGGAAGGTTACTTGTGACAACATCAATTTATAGAATGTTATTTATGTGAGCATTAGATTAGTGATATTCTAATGTAATTCTTCAAGTCACATTTTCTCAAGCACTAAAAACTTTAGAGAACAAATATACAAACCCATCCAAACATTTCCCTGTTTTAAAAGCATTTACTCTGTAATGCATAGCACCTGACAAGTAGATTAACTTAATTTACTGTACAGAATAAATACATGCACAGAAAAGGACTTTTATCTAGGCAGTCTACACATATCTTTGATGACAATGTAAATTCCTAGTGTGTAATACAAAATATAGAATGTCATAAAAATATTTCTAGCTAGGAAAGGATCCATTTTTAAATGTTCTTTTCAATTTTAGCTCTTAAATGAGAAAGTTTCACTTCCTTAGGTGCTAATTAGATACTCCATTTGGCCTTGCTTATCACTAAGTAGTTTAGCCACTTATTTAGCCTGAAATATGCATGTCTCTTCAGATGCACTGTAGAAACTAAATATACCCACAAACACTATTAAAAACAAAAAAGACAAATAGGCATATTTGAGTGAAGTATTGCTTTCTCATGCTGAGACCCGAGGCATTGGAAATTTGTTTTGATAAAATTTTGTCAGATAATATTATTACTTTAAAAAGCAGGTGGGAGTTTTGGAGCTGGGAAACCAGCTGCAGTGCTTCCCACTGGGATAGGAGGCAAAATCCCTGCTAGGACTGAAGGTGAGGCTGTTCAGCTGTAATCATTCCTGGGGCTCTGTGGGATCTCGGGATGCTTCTCCCCTCGTGTCCAAGTCCTCAAATTAAATTGTCCTACAAGTGTTGTGTGCCCTGTCCTGGGGGATGTGAGCTCAGCACAGGTGAGTCACACCTATTGCTGCTTCTGTTTGCTGCTTCTAACAATTATGAGAAGGTGCATTGTCCAGAAAAATCTAAAATACTGATTCAATAGTCATTGAATCATATTTCAGGTAGCATGGTAACGGATGAGTGAAAGGCTCACAGAAGAATTCTTTGTTTTTCTGTAGTTTCTACTTATTCGAGTAATTTCTGTAACAACAGAAGACACAATGATGTTTTCAAACTGAGGGTTTAAACTTTTACATTGCAGAAGCAGCAGGAGAGCAGAGCTACTTCTGTGACATTACAAATGCAAAGGCACTTTTCCGTGGGAATATGAATCACCTCATTTGCTCATGTCTAAAGGATGTACCAGCTTTTAAGCCAGTGGCTTAGGGAGGAAAAGAAGTTGCTAATTAGCAAATGCATTTGTATGCATGTTATTGCAGCTGAATTATATGGCAATGGCAGTATAAATCTGAGGACAAGTTTCACATGTCAACTTCTGAAGGCCTTTTTCAAACCTCTTCATGCACTTTTTTGTTCAGCTTTGCATGAATGTAGACAAACCTTACAAACTTTATAATTCCAGGTTTCAGTATAGATAGCTTCTTAGTTTTCTTTAAAAGTTTAAGTTACTGCATACCTTGGCAAGGTATATTTGTATGAGACAGCCTAGAAATTCTCATATATACCAATATATCATCAGATAGAAATCTGTCAAAACAAAAACTTCTTTAAAACATAACTTCACAGCTGCTTTCATACAGAAATATCTGTCTTAACAAGTGTTGATCTTAACTGGTAAACAAAAGTTCTCTGATTTTCATTACTGATGACATTTAATAGCTTTATGCCTGAGTCTCCAGGACAGAAGAAGCCCTTGTTGCCATCATACTTAGTATAAACTGACAGAACATTGTTTGTATTAGAGAGTCGAATATCAAATATTAAAAAAAAAACAAACCACTACTTCTGTTTTAAGGTTTTCTTCATTGCAGCTATGCACAGGGAGGGGAAAGAGGTATTCTGCCAGGCAGTGTAGCTGCATCATTTTATCTCCAGTTAACAACAGTGCAGGATTATTGAAAATCACTTGAGGCTGGGCTGCAGCATGCTGCTGTGTGCTTGGGACTGGACAGAAAGCAGGTGCCTTGCATTTCCTGTGGGCAGCTTTGTGTCTGAGACAGGAGCTGACTTGGCAGGGGTGCTCCAGCTGCTGCTGCCCCTTGCCTGCAGCCCCAGGGATTGCTGCAGTTTACTGCTCTAGTGGGCAGCTGCTGTGGATTTTGCCAGGGATAGTGTCCTACCAGATCAGCCAGCTAAACTGAGATTGTCTCTTCCTCAGGCTCAGTGAGAGGAGGGATGGAAGGTGGATGGAGAAGGGGAGCAGGGCAGAGGTGCCCTTTTTGCTGCCTGCTTGCCCTGCAGCCTTTGAGGGCAGCCAAACCCTGCGCTGTGGGGCCGGTGCCGAGAGCTGTGCTGGGCAGCTGTTTGCAGTGAAAACACCTCCTGCAAAATGTGGATTTGGGGGTCCAATCTCTGCTGCTGCTGCTCAGGTGCTTAAGAGCAGACTGGACTAGGAGCCAGTTTCCATTCTGTTTTGATTGCACAGATTTTCCCGTAGTAGTAATTTGCTTGGGGCTGTTAATTGTCATTTGGCAGTGAGGCAGGACAGAAATCAGGCATTTCACTAGAATTACTGTAAATAAAAATATTTATGTATTATTGAAGGAGGGGAGAAGTCTTCCTTTCAAAAGAGTTACCATTGCTTCCCACAAATTCTGAAATACTGTCTAAATAAAAATAAGCCTATTATGTCCTACCCAGCAAAATTCTTGCACTGAATAGATAGCAAAACTGAGGAAAGCAGCTGTTGGGAAGGTGTGCTGTGTTGACAGACAATGCATTTTTAGCAATGTAATTTACTCCTGTTCAGCTTTACTGACCTTTTGAAAGATTAAAATGAAAATATTATTCTCTGTGGCCTGAGTGATTTCAGCTGTTTCAGCTGCTGAACCCAACCACACAAAGGGTTCATATAAAAGAAGCCCCAAGGGGGGATACAGGGTTGAAGAAATTTCTAATAGTTTGAGGTCTGATTGTTATAACCCTGAGTTGTAATGGTATGCGAGGGTGCAGAAGTAAGAGGGATGTTTATTTTGTCCAAGTGGCAAATTCTTATTGTGGTTTTGTGAACAAAAAAAAAATTGGCTTTCAAATCCTTGTCCTGAGAAATGAGACCTGTGAATCAGAACTGTGGGAAAGAAAATGTTGTTTTTACCCAATATTTCAAGGGATTTTCCTGCAGGATCAGGATCAAGTATGATGTGGCAATTTTTCCATGCTGTGAACTTGCCCATGGGATGTGGTGTCATCCAGCAGGCCCTGTGCAGCTCCCACAGCTGTGGCTGCACAGCTGAAACTGGGATTAAAGGCATCCAGAGGTCGGCAGGTATCTTGTGCTTGGCTGGGAGAGAGGGTGGAAGGAAACTTTTGTTACCTGCATCTATTTTTGTCAGTTTTCTTCCCTGTTTTGGCCACAGTTTTTGGAGTTTTCCAGCTCTTACTGGGATAATGTGCTGACCAGGCAGCACATAGCACTCATAAATGTGTTTTTGTCCATCAGTGGTAAATGCATCTGGCTTTTCACCTAGATATCCATAGGAGCAGACACTTGAGTAAACATGACCAAGAGACATAGGTATCCATGATCCACCATTGTGAAAAGCTGCCATGGAAAGGCACAGTCCTGTCCTTCCTCATCCCTAGCAGAGCACTGCTGCACTTGTGCCACATCCTCCTGCTGTCCATGCATTCACATGGCCCAGGTGAGAGTGGAGAATAATCAGCAGCAGTAAACTCTGTGCCCCAGTCCAGTTTATCAGGCTGCTGTACAGTTTTTAGAAATCCTGGGCTATGAAGGATAAAGTTTGAATTCCCAAAAAATAACACAGACAAATTCAGAATCTACAAGAGCTGCTAATCATATGACAAATCAGAAAATTAAAAATAAGTTCAACCGCCCTAGTATCTGTCATTCTCAATATAAATATCTTAATATTATTTTTAATGTGCTTTTCATGAAACTCAAAGTTTGTTTGTGTACTTCCCTGACAAAATTGTGGCATCCTTTAGCTAGGAAGAACAGGAGCTTTACCGCTCACCATTGCAAACACGATGGTTTTTGAGTTAAATCCTCACTACTGAGAAGGGTGAGGGAGATGGAATGAACAAATTGCTGTGCTAAAGCAGAACAGAAATCAATCTAATTTAATATCTTCCTCTTCCAGTGGCCAGTGCTGGTTACTTTAGGAGAAGATATGAGAAACACTGTGATAATTGTTTTCACAGGAAATCTGTCTTTCTGTCACTTCACTTATACTTGTGGCTACTGTGTGTTATCATACTGTGTCTTAAACACTTCCCAAAACTTTACTTTTCAGATTTTTATAGCATCTCTAGAAGTTCTTGTCATTGAAATAAACATCTGTTCCCTTTTAAAGAATTGGGCTGATTTTTTGTCTCAATGATACTCATTCCATAAGATCTCGTAGGCTTATTATTCTTTGAGTAGTGACATATTTACCTTCATGGGTTTTAAAAATTACTGTCTTCCAGCTTCACAGAACAGATGACAAAAGAAATAGAGAGAAGTTCCCATTATAAGTTCTCTATTGCTTAACGTTCCATATAAATTATCGTGTCATAGTTCTGTGGCGATATACTTAAAAGGATTATATTCTAAATCTGAGATTCCTCTAAAAAAAAAAAGAAAAAGCATCAAAGAATTGGAAAATGTCTGTGAGGAAAAGAAAATGAGTATTTCATGTAAAGGGGTCTACTAAAAGTATATTGCCTTACTGAGCACCTGCCACAGTGCTGACAGAGTTTGGTGGTGTCTTCAGGGCTAGTTTGAGCTTTAGGCACCATTTCAGGTATGTCTGAAGTTGAGCAGGATAAAGTTTAAGATAAACTGAAGAAGATTTATTTCTCTGAGAAACAGATGTCCTCACTAAGCTCTGTGTGAATTGTCTGTTTTAAGAAAAACAGCTTTCTCACATGGATTTTGGGCTCTGGTAACTGGGATTTGCCAGGGCTGGTTGTGCTTTGTAGCAGCTCCTGGTTCGAGGTGTGCCCAGACAACACTGGCATGCCCCAGCAAAGAGAGCGCTTCTGGTGCCTGTGAAAAGCTGCTGAGGTGGCTGTAATGCTCTTTGTGACCTGGAGAAGGGTTATATAAGAAATATCTAGGAAATATCCAAGAAATCCAGGAGCACATCAGCTGTCATGTAGGTGTTACACTGCTAAACTCTATGGAATTTTTGTCTCAAGGAATCTATGCCAGTTTCTAAGTCAACTGAGAATCCATTCTTTCCTTGCAACATTACAATAGAAATTACAATATAACAGTAAATACAGAAAATTTGTATAAAATATTGCATTTTTGTTATTTCAGAGAGAGTGATGCTGATTGAGTGCTTGAAGAACTCAATGCTGCATTTTGCCTGCACGCTTTAGTCGTTCTCTAACACTTGGCTTTCAAACTGAAGCACAAGATTTGTTCTCACAGCCAGAATGTGAAGACAAACTATCGAGTCATCCTGCTGTATATAGTTGTGAAAACACAAATTAACCTCGGGCACAGTTATTTGACTGCATTTCATGACCCTTTTTTAAAACATTAATGAATGTTTAAAGCCTTCTCCCCGTGTGACTAACACTCTGTTAGTTCAACGCTAGATAAGACGCCGGAGTTTTGCTTTATCGCTTGAAAAAACATTGAGACAGAATCCCAGCTGATTCTCAGGAGATGACAGCCTTCTAGATTTATGCCAAGAAGATTAAGACTAGCATGTTTGTGATGGCTAAATATAGAGCTTTGGACAGCCTTTTCCAAAGGAAAGGTGCATGATGAAAAACTTGCTCAAGAGCACTATATATACACAAACCATTGTGTGCATATCTAGGTGAAAAGACAATGATTTCCAAACTCAAAAATGCAGAGCAGTTGTTGGTGCATGATTAAGCCACTTTCAGGCTGCAGTTGCATGCATTTATCTGTCTGGTTTGAAGGTGAAAGGTTTATTATTATTATTGTTATGGTGTGTAAGAAATAAAGTGTAGGCAAGGAAGCCTTTATGCTTCTCTGTGTATTTCCTTTACAATAATGTCTATCATTCTTTGCAATTTAAATACTACCTTGCAAGCACTGGGGGAAAGCATCACAGCTCTGTTTAACACAGGAATACTGTTTTGAGGGGGTTTTTTGTACACTTGTTTTTTAGAACAAGTTGAAACAGAAGGCATTAAAAAGTCAGCATAGACTGATTCCCACACAGCAATGACAAACATTTTCTTTTTCCTCTGTGACAGTATTCTGCAAGTCAGATTACCACTATAGTCAAATTCCATGTATTCTGTTTAAGTGTATATGAGGTGCCACGCAGCAGCACGTGTAGGGAAGCTGTGACAGATAACTTGTGAGTTAGGAGAGTGTTCATGGGCAAAGCAAAAAGCCTCTGCTCCTGTTGGTCTGCCTTCTTTGTAAGGAAGGATAAAATCCAGCTGCAGGTGACATTGTCCTGCTGATGTTCCAAGCCTGGGATTGATGTGTTCAGGGTTCAAGTTCAGTAGATTACATGAATTTTCCTTTGCTAATTTGTCAAGGCTGCTGTACAAAGAGATTTAGATACCACGCAGAATAATGTAGGCAGTTTTTTTAGTGATGCGTGCCAAAAGATTTGTGTGGCAGGTATGTAGGATAAAAGCAGAAGTTTGCTCTTTGTAACAGGCTTCTTTATTTTAGTTCTTCTACCACAGTGCTGCAAGCAGCTGTGTGAAGACACCCAGACAACAGCATGTTTGCCAGCTTGGCTGTGACAGCACCCTGGGTCCCTCCTCAGCAGTCAGCATGCAGGGATGGTGCAGATATGTCCCTTGAGACCTTTTGGGTGGGGAACAGAGAAGGTATATTTTTACAACAGCTCTGGAAGAAGCTGTGGAAAAAGATATTTTAGAGATTCTCAATGGCAGGCCCAGTTTGGCAAAGTTTGTGCCCTAGTGGGTTCATGTGGTCCTCTGTTCTTCCAAAAAGCTGTTTGAAAATGAGGGTGGTCTGGAATCATGGAATCATAATCATCTGCAGATGATTATGTTCATGTGAGGATTGCTTTTTACCATTTAGTGAGAGAAATTCAGCAGGACCTCGTGAAAGTTACTGAAGAGCTTGCTGGGTTACTTGTAGACTTGGCTGAATCACATACTCAAAACTGAAAGTGATGGAGACAGTAAGCACACTGTCTTGTGGCATAAATTTGAGTGCAGGATTTTAAATAAGTTTTTGTACCTTCTCTCCCCCAACTTGACTCGTTGTTTTCTAGAGACACTGAAAGCAAGATCAGCTTTCTCTGTATACTGCAGATATGAATCTAGGTGGGAAATAAAAATTATGAAAAAAACAACTGGGAAACTATTCTTGTTATTAGAGTGGTTTGTTTGCCTTTTCATATTTTGCCTTCTTCCTAATTATCTCTTTTAGCCTTACATTTGTCTGCTTTTAATCACACATTCATCTCCTCAGCCTGTACTGGAATCAATGGTTTGTGGTGGTGCTGGAAAAGGTTTGGCTCAAGATGCTCTGCAGCCATCGATCACATACATGTGACATGTTGTCTCTCTCTGGATTTTCGTTAGTGCAATGGGCTTTAGTTTTAGTAGTTTTCTCTCCTTCCTATCTTCTATGCCCACCCTCTGTCAAAATCCTGCTTGTCAGGACAGATGTCAGATTCATTTCTGCTGTACCGTAACACCACAGGCCTTGTTCTTCATGGCACTGTATTAGCCGTCTTCTTTACTGCCTCTGTGTGAGAGAACTTCTCACTATAAAAACATCTACACACTGCACATTCAGTTCCTGCCACGTTTCTTGGGTGGGGGTGGTGTCCATCTTGTCTTGCTTTGGGTTTTCTTTTTGGATATTTGAAAGAAACCTGAAAAGTGATATTTTTCAAGGGGTAAAACTTCTAAGAATACCTGCTATCAGAAGAGCAGCTTGTGTTCTTGTAGACTTACCCAAGTTGTACCAGGAGCTGCTTTGACGACCAGCCATGGGTAGCAATGGCTTCATTCTGAAAGGATGTGCCTCAATGAAGGATTCAAAATCTTTGTGGAGGCAACAGAGAGATCCCCAAATCTTGTGGGTATCTTCTGCTGAGTCTGATTATATGAACACTGCAATTTTAAAATGTCTCACAGTTACTACTACATTTAGAAACCATTGTGTATGAGAAGTTAGGTCACCGTAAAAGTGAACTTTTGAAAAGCCCTAAGAGGTGCACACCTCCTGCCTCTGTGTTTCCATCTGTAACCTATGATCTGGCTTTTAACCTCGGTGTTATTTAGTCTCATTTATATATTTTACTGTTCATCCAGGATTTGAGCTAGAACATCACCAGGAAAGGCTCTGTTACAGCAAAGCCAATGAGCCTTTCACTGGAGGAATTAACCACAGAATAAGAGTCAACTGCCACTGAACTTGCTTGCCAGCTGTGAAGGGCCAAGTACAAATAAAATATATATATATATGCCATGGATGTGGAAATGGGGAAAAAAAATAAATTATGATTTGTATGTCTGACTAAAGTGATATGATATGACACAGGCTATGGTTAGTTGTCATAATTCATAGCTACTGTAATGGTAGGCACAAAATATAAAGCACAGGGCTGTCAGCCAATTAGATGTGAGTTAATAGAAATCCACTGAAGTGTCCGAGGTAAAGACAAAACACTAAAATGTTTTGTGTAAGAGAATGATACATTTATACATGCTTCCCATCATGTGATCTGTGCCGCTCTAATGTGTATTTTAGCCTCTGCTCTGTGAACACTGGTTTTCCTGTGACATCACTTGATTTCTCCTTCCCATTTTCTGTTATCTGATGAAACCCATAAATCCTGAACCCTCTAAACTGTGCTGTTTTATACTCACTGCTCCCACAATTCTTACTCCTGTCTAAATGATGAGAGGCATAAATTTCCCCCTGTGAACTTCTATGTGTTAAATCCTTGAATAGGGATTATAACACAACGGGATAATCCTTTTTCTTTCCCCCCTTTTCATAGCTATGAATAATGATTTTCAATTTAAAATAAACAGGGACATCTGAAGTATGTTCTCATAAGCCCTCTTAACCATTCCAGCACTTGTATATGTTTAATGCCCTAGTCTGCCTCTTTTAAAAGCAATGCAAGCTGTTACATTTGACACTGGGAATTTGTAAAATGGCTAAAGTAGCAAGCAGACAGCTTCCTCTGTCTGAAAAAGGGAATCACCATTAGGACCTCTTCGACAATTTCACTATTACCAAAAATGTACTGCTATAAAATGGTTTCAACTTATAAATGTTAGTGGTATATTAAGGCAGGTAATAAAACACAGTTCAGGAGCCCTTTGCCTCTTGACAGGCTTGAACTAAACCTGTCCCCAGTGTACACACTGATGGTCCAGCCTATTTGAAGACATTGCACCATTAATTGGTGACAGGATGAAGCAAATCTTCAACAACATCAGTCCTGGGGAAATGAGATCCCCTCCCTCCACCCTAAGTATAACTATGAGAAAACAGGGCAGAACAGAGAGTTCAAATTTCTGTTGACATCTGTAAAATTTGGTGATGTGAACCCTCTGCTTCTGTTGTTAAAGTGCCACATTTTCTACAACTAGAGAAAGAAAAATAATCCTGTACATCTCTAAAATCTAATTTCCTGTAGATGTCATTAGCTGTAGATTTCCCCTGTTACCTCTTTCTGTTGTAGCCAAGGGGAAGAAGAAATTTTTTTGATCCTTTGGGTCTGTCACCAGGGATGTTCATAAATGAATGGGATCTCTTTAAGAAATGTCATGGTCAAGAGTGATGTTCACACGCAGTAGACAAGAAAGAAAACAAAAGCAATGGCAGGTCATTATTACCAATACTCCTTTTCTTTCCCAGCATACCCCCAGGAAGTGATAGCAATAATGAAACTTGTTTAAAGATAATAACTCACCATGATGACAAGACAACCCTTAAGCCTCATTTAACATCTGACTTTATTGGCCCACTACCTTCACCATTTACTATACAGCAAAAAACTTGGAAGACAGCCCAAAAGGAAAAGCCACAGTTTTGTATTTCTGAAGCAACAGAAGTGTGAGCTGAGTGGTTTGATATTCACCAGCCAGTGAAATGAAACTGAAGAAAATTGGTTATTAGAAGACCACTTCTGCTGCACACCAAAATCTCTTGTGGAAGATCTTTGGAGTGAGGAGCAAAGAGGGAAGCAAGGCTTTTGTGAAAGCACTTCTGCCCATAAACTGCTTTTTCTCTGAGTGGAGAGCACTCCCTGGTGTGGCTGCACCACTGTTCTGCTTGAAATCACACAGGAGGGCACCAGCCAGGGACATCCAGACTTCCTCTGACACTCTGCTGTGCCTACACAGCAGTGAAAATGTCCATGTGGAGATACCTAAGCTGGCTCTGTGGAAAAGAGCAGGACTCCCTAGAACAATATGTTTTCACTCAGGGCAGCAGTGCAGCCATTCCTGCCATCTCTGGGTAATTCATCACTGTGGGCCCCTGTGCTTTTATTCCTGCTGGGTTTCTCTGGATGGTGTACATGCTGGACACCTGTGGCCTGAAGACAATTCCACCCTCTCAGGGCTTCAGAAGAGCCTGGGGCTGCAGGGATTTTGGTTAGGAGGTGGGGTTCTTCTTGCTGGTGGGATGGGACAAGTAGATCAGCCTTGCTTTCACCCTTTTGCCTTTCCAGAAAGCCAAACCAATGAGTGCAGTGTTATGGCCTTGTGGTTTTTACAACACATAAAATATGTACAAGACAAAGAAACCTGTGAACTGCTGGCTGCCATGAAAGAATGATGCACTTTAGGCAACAATACAGTTAAATTTACTTTTTACTGGTTTGTGGAGGGGCTATACTTAGTGTTTTCCTTGTGGAAGGTGTCAATCCCTGTTAACTTTCCTGATGACTTTCCTCAGCTCTGAATGCTCTGCCCTGGATCCTGCAGGAGAGTTTCCCACTGCTAACATCTCAATTCCAGTTTAGTGCTGATGGTGGTGCTTGCTTTTCCTCGGTGGTCTCCCTCAGGCAGCTGGAGTAACTGCAGTCCCCTCTGAATGAGGGGCAGGGGGGATGCTCTGACTTTTTGTGCCTTGCAATGGTGTGTTTGTGTGTGCTGGAGGGGGCAGAGAGAGGGGGCCAGCAGCCTCAGCAGTGCTGGAGTGCCCTGGCTTCGATAGGTTTCTAAGAGAGAACTGGTGTCTTGGCTGGGTGGCATTGGGCTCACTGAGTGCTTGGCAGCAGCAGGGTGTTCGTGCACGTTATCAGCAAGGTCTGATAAAGCTGTGCTCAGGGAGAGCATGTTGTGTACAGGGAAAGATCTTTCCTGTTATTTCTCAAGTGTTTATATAAGGAGGGAACAGTGGCTCACTTAAATACTGAAGGAAAAAAAAAGCTGTTTAACTGTGGTGTTCTTTCTGTGAGAGAGTTTTCATGTTCTGCTTTCATCCTCAGAAAACCCCAGTTCACAGGGTTTATGTGCAGCAGGAAGATGGGATTCCACCCTGCAAAAGCTGCTGTAAATAGGAATTAGGTGAGTGAATTATGCGGGAGCCAGAACTGAGGAAATAGAACAAAGTAGTAATAGTCCTTTGGAAGGGCTTTATTATATCTAGACAGAAACAATAGTTGTTTTTAGAGTTTATGGCTGAAGCTGAGCCAAAGCCCTTTTGTGCCATTTGACCAAAGTGGAATAAGTGAGAAAATGAGACATAGAATAGCCTCTAAAGGCTTTTTCTTTGTACGTAGTTGTCAAAGAATGTACAAGTTGCTAACAGTTAAGAAAATACAACATTTGAACTAATTTCCCTAAAAATAAACTTTGACATATTTCTTCCCAAATCATTTTAACGTTAAACATTACTGCTTTATAAAGAAAATTAAATCCTTTATACTACATAAAGAGAAAAAAAAATCCATGTTTGGAATAACTGAAAGCAAAACTCCATCCTCATCCACCATAATGACCAATGCATATGTGTACCCAGAAAGTGAGAGATTAAACTCTACTAGGTATTTGCAGTTTCTTCTGATGAAGTTTAAGCAGATCTGGATCTTATTAATCACTTTCACATGCTCCTCTAGGCCACAAATTACTTCTTCACATGAAGATGTGACTGCAGATTTCATGTATACATTCTAATGCTCCCAAGATGAATGCAAGAGCAGCAGTGTCATAAAATATATTCATTGCTTGCATTTGTTGTTGGTTATTACTGAGAAGTAGTAATCCAATGTTTGCTACATTTTTTTTTTGCTACTCCACAAATAACTCGAGGCAAAGGTCAGATTTTTTTTTTTTTTTTCATTGGGGATGGGAATTTTTAGAAAAAGGATAATAAGGAAGAAAATATTCACAAGCCTGCACGTATATATTTTAAATTTGTTCTATTGAGAAAACGGTATACATTGGAAATTACAATTATTTTGCAGCTAGGTGCAGGAAAAAAATATTTTCTCAAGCTCAGAAGGTCTGAATGAAGAACTCATTCATAACTTTTGGTCTGTGCTCTCTGGTCATGGGTAAAGACAGGCTTGAGGAGCAGGGGGAGATACAGCTCAGGTATCTTCGGTTTAAAAGGAAGTAGAGCTCTGGTTTGGGAAGAGAAAATGTGGCTGCTTCCTCTGGTGACTCTAAATAGCACAAAACAGCACAAAAATCAGGGGGAGGGGTGGGTGAGAAATAATAGAGGCTTGTCAAGTTATTTTCTGTTGTTGTGTAAAATGTTATGTTGTTGTGTGTAAGCTGTTCACGGTACAGCAGATTCTAAGTTCACTGAGCACGTGTACAGCATCTCACACAAAGAATGGAGACCTGAAATGAAATTGTAACCTATCACTTTATTTGCTTTGCATCTGAAATACTTTCAAGCCCAGTTTTCATCAGCATGACAGTCACAGCTACACTTAGACAAGCAGTGATTTTCTGGTTGCTTGCATGTGCTTTTCTGGCAGAAGGCACTGGCATCGCAGAGCCCCTGGGTAAGAGGTGCTGTGCACCTTGGGCAAAGCTGCCCCAGCTTTGGGGAGGACAAGAGGGAGATGCTGTAACTTGCTGGCTGAAAATGGCACTACACATTTCATAAGAGGACTTTAGACCCTTTTCCCATTTTTTTGCAGAAAGATAGAGAACTGTGCTAACAATTAGGGCAGTTCTGAGGATTTCTCATGTCATCTGATTAGATTTCTTAGAGACTTGGGATATAAAATTCATGTTCATATGAATTCAGGCCAAGACAATAGTCTAAGACCTTTCTGGAAAAGAGAAGGCTTCAGGGTGACCTGATTTGGTATCTGAAGGGAGCCTTCAAGAAACAGAGATTATTTACAAGGGGATGTAATCACAGGACAGGGGGAATGGCTTCAGATTGACAGAGTGAAGGTGTAGGTTAGATATTAGGAAAAAATTCTTTACTGTGAGAGTGGTAGGGCACCTGGAAGAGGTTGTCCAGGGATGCAGACTCCCCATCCTTGGGAGTGTTCAAGGCCAGGTTGGATGGGGCTCTGAGCAACCTGGTCTAGTGGAAGGTTTCCCTGCCCATGGCAGGGGTTTGGAATGAGATGATCTTTTTGGTCTCTTCCAACTCAAACCATCCCGTGTTTCTGTAATTAACATGTATTTCACACATGGCTAGCCAGACCCTTGAGAATAAATTATTGGGTTGAATCTGGTAAGAAACTCTTTCATGGAAGAAAAATTCTTTACAGGCAGGACTGTTCTAATTTCCTTGTTCCTGAGTAGATCATACTTGAATCAGAGCCCTCTTGTCATCCAAAATGAGGTAGGGAATAGGTATAGACAGGCTTTTATATATGTGAGAGCCCAAGTGACATAGCTGAGGATCTGAGTGAGAAGCCAGTGAAAAAGGTGTTTTGTGGTTCTGGCAAAACTCTTTGCAATCCTTTTCAAAATTCCTTGAAGTAATAACTTCATCTTACTCTGCTTTGTTCTAGTGTCATTCAGTCCTTTTCTTTCACAACCAATTGGTTCTCTAACCCACTGCTGTAGACATGAAACTACCACTTTTATGATAGGAGTCCAAGAGTTTTAGCATTCAGAAAGTGTGTTTTAATACAAATGGTTCTCCCTGAATACAGTGGCAAAGCAAGATATTTGTTTGTCGTGGCTCAGAGCAAACTGAGAAATTAATACTGGAAAAAAAGGGATCTGTTTTTAGGGCTCACATGGAAAAGGAAAAGAGGTATGGGAGGGTTTCAGCAGAACAGAAATGGCATCACTTACTGCTTAATGCAGGTCTGTCTGGAGGAAACAATATGATTTTTATCAGGTTGACCCATCTCCTTGAGAACAGTCCACACTGTTCTGCAAGCTAAGGTTGTCATGGATAAGAATATCTGAGAAAAATCCAAGACAGAACTTCTGATTCATATCCTCATGTCAAAGGAAACAGCAGCTTTTAATTCAGCAGACAAAACTGAGAGCACAGGCTCTCAGTGGGGTGTGCAGGGACCACCAGACCCTCTCCCTGGGAACAGGGCCAGGCATAGCAGGAAACAAAACCCAGCCTTGCTCTCTGCTTGCACCAGATCTCTGCTTCCTGGCCACTGTAAGGACATCTCCCAAGCATTTTGGTAGCCTCTGTAGCTTCAGAACAAATTGAAGTCCAACACAGACATTTCCCTGTTGATTTCCTACAGACACTTTGAATAAGCTAAGAGTTTCACCTATTTTTTAGACTTCTAACAAACACTTGGGAGTGTACCCCTCTCACTGAACTTCTGATCCTTTAAAATGAAATTACTGTCACTTGGTAAACCAGATTAAAAAAAAAAATAAAAAAAATACATAAAGCAGAATAATCTTACCTTGCCCCCTTGCCCTGGTTTTCCTGATTAAACACTATTAGGATGGATATCTTCCCCCATGGGAATTATTTCCTTGAGGTACACCCTGTTGGACAGTCCTTCAGTTATTTGTAAAAGCTACAAAGGGATTTTTTAATGTTTCTGTGTTTCAGAGTTTGGAAATAATTATTTCAAACATAAACAGAGCTCTGCCCCTAAACTCATCAAAGCTTTTCCTCAAATAAACAAATCTTTAAATGTATATTATGTTATAATTCAGGCATTTAGCACAACCTCAGTGACAGCTAACTATTAGGCCATTTTCTCTTTCAGGTGGATATAAAATGGGGGTGCTAATTGCTATTAAGATGATATTAAATCTACTAATAATATGATTTATTCATCTGAGGCCCTCCAGTTTTATCAATGAAGGCACTGTGCTAGAGTGAAGACAAAAGGCAGGCAGTGCTCGGATCCAGCCCCTCCAGTAGCACTGTAACTGCACATGTCAGGATAAATCCAGAATTTTCACTGTCTAATGAAAGACTCTGGCTTTAACCTCCCTCCAGCAGGTGCCTAGCTTGGGATCTCTGAACTGCAGCCATCACCTCTCTTTGTGGAAACTTTTAGGCAGAAAGCTCTCTTCTATATTTCTATTTATATAAAAAAAATAGAGCTTTCTATCTCACTCCTAAAACCCATGTGGAAATCTTGCACATAAAGATTCTGCTGTCAATTTTTATGCTTTTTTTGCCATCATTGATGCAACTCCTTTTCAGAGGGAAGGTGGCAGCTGTGGCATTTCTGCTCAGGACAGGCAGTGCTCTCCTGTCTTATCACAGCTTGGTTCTATCATTCAAACCTTAAAGTTCCAGCCTGTCCCAAGTAAATAATTAAGATGAAATTTGATCAGCTGAGGCCCAGTGAGAACTCATTATTATGATCCTAAAGTAATGCCTCTGTAAATTGAAATGTAAATTTGGCAGGTAATGACTTCAGTAATGTTTTACTTTGGATAAAATCATTCAGGTTTGCATTAATCAGAGTTTTTGGGGTTTTGTCACTCATTAGTATAGGACAGAACTTTTGACTAGAGACAGCTCTCTGCCAAGTGTAAATCTTTTCCATCCTGAGGAGAATTCTGTAGCCTGAATTACTGTTTCTGTTTTGCCTTCTGCCACGGGGGCAATCAAACCAAAGAAATACCATCTCAGGCAGAGTCTTTGTCTGGGACAATGCCCACAATTAAAATTGAGAAAAATCCAGGAACTCTTAATGCTGGTTGAGTGAATAAGTTGTGGAAAGTCCTATTGCCTACCTTGAAAAAATAGAGGAGATAACTTACAAATTTAAAAAAAAAAACCAAAACTATTTTAAAGATTAGTGATAACTTTGGATTACATCCCATGAGTGGGAGCATCTACCTGAAGGTTCAGCTGCGTGGTTTTACAAACAGGGTACTTTTAAACAGATCAGAAGAGCATTTTGATTTTTTCCCTACAAACAGAAGGGAAGGCATAAGTATTAGAATTTTTTTTCTTTTTTTATTTTTTCATTGTGCTTTTAGAATTATTTTATATAGAAAATTATACAATTATATGTGATGATATAATCCAAGCACGTACTGGAAAGCCTCTTGATTATCTTTTTTATACAATATTTTTTACGAATCAAAGTCATTTGCGGGAATCTAGGAGATCAAGAACAACACCAAATTGTTTATAAAAAGGTGACAGCTGTATTTGTTCTGTAGAATGTCTTGCTGACTGTGTAAGCTTAGCAAAAACCTGAGGAAATAAATTCTCTTCTGTTTAGTTCCTGGTGAACCTCTCAGAAACATCTCTGTGGGCTTCATTACACAATGAAAAATGTGAAGACAAGACAATAATAAATCTGCAATAGTTCCCCCTAAATCTCCATTTTCTTCCTAAGTTTATAAAATTAAATAGAATCTTAAATTACTAATGTATATCAAAATTTAGAACAACAGACTTTTCAACACCAAGAGCAAGACAAACAAATGAAATTTTAAATACAACATATATACGGTATTAATCTTCTGAGCTTAATGAAGTGGGAATATTTTAGTAAAATCACTAAAAGAAAAATAATAAATACATTAAAATAATAGTCACCATTTCCTAAAGTGTTTTAAAAATTAAAAAATAATTATGAGTTGCACAGGTATTTTAAAACAAATAATTCATTGGTTCTAATCTCTTGATCTTTACACCACAGCATCATTCAGTGTTCTACCTTCCAGTGTAGAGCACAGTACAAAGACGCATAAACAAATACATCCTGACATGTTAAGTTACAATGCTACTTTTGGGGCTCATTCTGAGTACTACCAGGTTTAACATACAGAATGTTGCTTAATTCTACCCAAAATAAAATGCTTGCTAGTGAGGGTTGAATAAAAATTAGATTGTTGTCTGATTTAATTCAGAAAATCTCTGTGCTAAATAAAGATTTCCCTTGGCTTTTTCTCTGGCAACTTTTCTTCTAGGAACACTCTTAACAGATTGAAGGCTCAAAATATGAAGCTCATCTTTGCAAATTCCTCACAAAGTTTCTGCAAATAACAGCTAAATATTATCCCCAGTACAACAGGAATGTAGCCAAGAGTCACAAATACATCAGAGCAGTAGGGTGTCCTTTCCTTTGGATAATTTGCCTTCTTTCCTATGTATTTGCTAAGATGACTTAATGCAGTTCTGTCTACTAAAGCAACATGCAGAGTCCAAAGCCTCCAGGTCTCCTGGATCTAATGGTGCCAAGGAAATCCCTCCTGGTTGGTATCACTGGCTACAGCAGGGCTGATGATCTGTGGCAGGAGTTACGTATTGAGCCTGAGCACAGGGCTTGCACAAGAAAGGCAGAAGCAGAAAAGAGAAACAGCAGCTCCAGAGAAGAGTTTACACAGGTCCAGGACCAGCAGCTTATGAGCTAGAGTTAAGAAACCCCACAGTTTAAATGGGAAATATTAAAACACTGAACAGGACTTCTGAAAGAAAACTAGGTTCTCCCTGCTCTAGGGTATGAGTTATGACTATTGGATGTTCTGAGAAAAAAAGGCAAGTAGAGCAGTTTATGGGAAAATAAATTTTCTTCCTTTTTGCCAGAAGCTGATTCAGTGAGACCGTTGCTGCCTCTCCCAAACAGTGGGTTTGCTGTGGTGTCCAGTCCCAAACACAGCACAGGTTTTAGTTGGCAACATGCTGCTGAAGAGTAAGTGCAGCAAAAGGAATTTAAAGGAACACAAAATCTTTATTCCCAACAGGCTGAGAGCTTTTATAAATGGCAATTGTGTTTTGTGATATATCCAAGTAATACTTGGCATACTCCAGCAATGCACTAACATACACAATGTACCAAGTAACGTGGCATGGCACAAATAGATAAGGACTTTTCTACTTACAGTGCTTTTTCAAAAACAGCCTAACTCTGCATCTTCTGACCTAAATCTAACTGTAATAATTTGGAGTTTTTTAGGAAGTAATTTTCCAAATGAACTGTCATTCTAGGTGCAGTCACAATAAGATGTGCTGTTCAAAGACGATTGTAGTTCTGCAAGTTAATATTGTGATTTCTCAAAATAGCTTCAGCCAGTGTTTACAACCTGCTTTTGCCAAAGAACATCTGATTGTTGAAACAAACAGAAATCAATGAAAAGAGTGACCTCCGCCTTCCAGAAATGGATTAAAGTGCAATCAGGAAGAGCCTCCTCTCCCTGGAATCTGACTGGCTCCAAGTTCCATTTTCTGCATGTGCCTTCTGTCCTATCGCCTGTGCTGTGCAAAAAGCAATAACCAGGTTTGACATTATCTCCACCACTTATGTTTCCCTAAAATTACATTCTGCTTCTGGTGTTTTTTCCCAGACTTTATCAATTAGGTTGTTCTTTTAACCTTTAATTCCTCTTTCCCTTCTGTCCTCTCTGATTCCCTTTGGTGTATCACAAAGTCTTTGCTGATCATTTCCTAATAAAATAGCTCTGTGATTTTTAAATTTATAGTGAAAGCACTGCAGACTTCACCCAGAATATCCTACCTGCTAGGTGCCTGAGGATTATGTTTATACACTGAATTTGGAATGTTTGATTGTATATTTTTTATATCAATATGGGAAAGAATTGGCCAGAAACTTTCATTTTTACCTCTATCAATTTTATCTCCCCTAGAAATCAGCAAACAATTAAACCAATAATTTAGGATAAGTGAAATATTATTTCACATAACTGAGGTAAAAACATCTTGTCTTCCTTAGATGAATGTAGATAAGAAAGTTTCTGTTCTGAAAAGCAATGATCACCATAGTGATTGGAAAGATACTTTGGAAGGACTATTTTATTCATTTCCAGGTAATTCATTCTTGTAAAAACGAGAGGGAAAATATTTCTATTTACATAGGAAAATGATTCTGAAAAGATCTTAAATGCAAAATTACCAGCTTAGAGTTATTGTAATTAGTGCTTCCCACACTATATTCATGCCATCCTGTCATGGCCATTTGACAAATGCTGCAGATTTGGAAGCTTGGATAAGAAATATTGCTTTAGATTTTTAAAGTAGGAGTTTAGCAGTTGTATCATCCCACATTTATCAGGAACCCATATACAATCTAAATACTATGTGTATAAGACATGCAAGGCACTTTTTTTACCATTTCTAACAATGCTCTTTCCAAGTAATTAAAGACTCTATGGTGCAATAGGAATCAGCTACTTAATCACTGAAAGGTCAGAGAGGTCCAGAAACAATATTTAAAGATTCATTAATGTTGAAAAGGTAGGCAGAGATATAAATGCTCATTCATCTCTTAGGAGTGAATTGATGAGTCTTCTGTATGTACCCAGGCTCTGCTTGGTTGATTTGTTTGTTTGCACCAAGCAGAATTCACGAGGGCTGGAGTTGGGTGTTGCTCTCCCACTGCTCATGCTCCCTCTTGGGGGTACTCAACGGTGTCCAGTGTGTATGTTGTTGGAAATTAGAAAAGCAAAATAACATTCCTGCTGTGAACAAAATGCACCATAAACTCTTCTGTCCCTCTAAGCAAAGACCCCACCAGAGTATGGTGAAGAGAAAGCAAAAGCAAAGACTTAGATCCCAAACTGTGCTTTTGCACATTTAAGACTGTGTATGGATAGCGCAGAGAAGAAATGAGGGAATTTTTCACTTATGCTCATATAAACATGTTTATATACCTAAATACATATATATATTATACATAAAATACCTGAATATTTTTCCTATTAGAAAGACAGAAGTTAAACATTTGGAAATAGACTTTTTGGAGCAATGGGGTCCCAGGATGCCTTGAATTCAGAAGGTCTATTTTCAACTCTTGTTTTCTTTCTCCTACAAAGAGACTTACTTATTTCTACTGAAAAAGTAGTGAAATAGTGAACTGTCCCTTTCGTTAATTCATGACAACTCAATGTTTTTTGAAGTTTGTGAGTGGAATTTTATGGAATTATGATGGAACAAATAAAAAACCAAAATTATTCCTTTGAAGGGGGTGGTAATCGTGGCTAATGAAAGTGCAGTATCTGTTATAAATTAATAGAAAGGAATCCCAAATTGGAGTAAAGCAGTTTTGATTATTTTCTTAAAGTGCTATTAGTAGAAATTGATTTGAGATACTGACTCAGATCTTATTACCTCACTTGCTGCAAAGTATATTATTCTGGCCTTAATTGTGTCTTTCCATGTTTGATATAGTCAAGGCTGGACTTGGGCAATAATCACAGCTGATTATCATCACTAAAAATAACTATACATTGTTAATTTATTGAGTGCATTAATCATCCCAACAGTGTCCTGGAGAAAATTTATTAGAATGTCAAATTAAGTTATTGGATTAAAGAAGAAAGGTTGTATAAATTAACATCATAATAAACAGTATATATTGTGTCACTGAAAGATGATTGTGATATAGACATATATTTCCATATTTAATGTTGCAACAGTTTAACTCCACTTTCTGTATCAACAAGTAGGAAGAACCATAGTAGTCATGTTTTGATTTTCTGCCTTTGAAAGAGCACTTGTTCTAAATAAGCTGTGTCAATAAACTGAGGAAAGATGTAGTAGAAAAAGCCCAACTCACAACCCACATTTTGGTCAAGCACTGAAAGTTGTTCACAGGGGCTGTGGAGTCTTCATCCTTGGAGATACCCAAACCTGTGTAGACATGATCCTGAGAAAACAGCTTTAGGTGGCTCTCCTATAGCAAGGATAAGATGACCTCCAGAGGTCTTTTCTACTTTCAACCATTTTTTGATTTTGTGAAATTTTGATTAAAATGCCGTTAATGTTGCATGGTAATTCAGAAAGTCTCTCTCACCAGTAAGGTTTATTCTACCTGTCTCAAATAATTCTGCTGCAAGACCTGACTCACCAATCCATTCTTCATGTGAAAACCTATAGCAGCTCTTTTAATTAAACAGATGACACCTTTAGGAGCTTTTTAGGGATAAAGGGAAAAATAAACCCAAACAAAGAAAAAAAAAAAAAGGTTTTAAAAGAGTTTTCCAGGGAAATCAAGGCTCTGTCATATGTTACACTTGGATGCACAACCTCCAGTGCTATTTATCAATGCAATGTTCAGTCTGAGATAAAGATATTTATGCTTTTATGTAGAGGCACTGAACCTTGAAGTATGAGAATCTGAGCACAAGGAGAATTTGCTTTGGTGCTTTCATTTCCTTTTTTAATTAATTATTAAAGAATAAACTAGTTTTTATGATTTAAATAATCAGTTAGATCTGAGTTTCCTGAAAGAATTGATAATTCACGTACTGTTTTCCCTCTTCTCTGGATTGTTTAATCATTGTGAGAGTCATGTTCATATAAGTCCATTTCTTTTCTGCTCAGAAGCAGACCTGTGAAACTTTAAATAGTTACCCCAGTTAGCACAATACTGATGCTGCAATGAGAAGGATCTGAAAGAAAAAACAACAATAATTTGCGTTAGTATTTTTATTTCAATTTTTTTTAAGTTTGTTTTTTACAGCCATCCCTAGATATCCAAACTGCAGCTATTCAGTCTACCTCTTCAAGAACTTACAGCTCAGATCACCGCTGTATGATTTCTGTCACGTAGTTTCTTTATTAATCACTTTTTTCTTTCTCCCATGCTGTGTTGAGGGCTTGGGTGGGGTTCTTTGCTTTGTTTTTATTTTATTACTTGATATGACACTATTAATCACAGAATTGCAAATCTAAAACAAACATTAAGTCAAAGCCAAACTGTGCCAAGAGCTGGCTTTCATACTTAAAGTGACAAACCATCATATTGAAGTTATCCCAGAGCACATCTGTAGTACTGATTGCAATCCACACCCTGCACAGTCGTGTCTAGGAAAAGATTCTAACACTCCCCATGCTATTTCAGGCATGTTAGCAGATGATAAGATTTATCACATCCAAACAGAACTTTCTTTTTTTTTATAATTCCAGCATTTCAGCAAACATTTAGTTCAGACTTCACTTTAAACTTGTTTGTATTAGGTAGATACATTATTGCATTATTACTTCCCTTTCCTGACTGTAATTTTTTGCCATAAATGAATCTTGTCTTGAAAGACAAAATGATTTGGGTAATATAGCCTGGGGAGAGTGCCTACTTAGGTTTTCCATGTGCCATTACTAAAGATATGATATTCATTTAAAAAGGAAAAAAAATGCCTTCATACCCTGAGGAAGTTCAGGAATCAGATTAATGGATAATGGATCATTATCAGGACTATATAAACAGCTTTTGTATTGATTAATCCATGTTACAACTCTTTAAAAGAGCTAATAATTTTAGTGCCAGATAAGGAAGAGATTGCAGTTTCCAGTGAGGAAATGGCTGTAATTGCCATTCAGGTAGCGGATAAGAGATGATTATTAGACACCATCCATTATTATGATCCAGCAGTGAAGCTGCTGACCACAGAGGCCATTATTAAACAGACAAACATTGGTCTCTGATACCCTCTCAGTGTGCTAAAGTAACAACCAGGGATTGCTCTTCAGTGTGCATTTCAGCATGAATCTGCCTATTTCTGGGTATTCTCCTTGTCTCTGGACAATTTCTAATCACAACACCCATAAACTAAGCAGGGGGGATATTATTTCAGAATGTTCTGTTTATGATGTGATTTGACATCCAATCTCAAAGAAAATGTAGTATTTCATGATAATGTAATACTCCTCCAAAATAAAAATTTATAGAAATAAAGGGTATAAATTTCCCTGCACTGGCACATCTTCTACAGTCATTCCTGGGGAAACATGAAACTTTGGCTCTATAGAACTAATTTCTTTTTGTAAGACAGAACTAGCTTTGACAGCTTTGTAGGTCCATGTCCTCATCAGACACAAAATGTTATTGGTCTCCCCAAGAAGAAGAAAGGAACTTGATGGGAATTACTACCCCTCTGTGTTTGAGACCTATGTAAGACCTTCTGCTATAACTAAGAGTTTTTAACAGATACCATTTACTTTATCTGTAATTAAGGAAAGAGAGTCAGAATCTGGAAAAAGTTTATTTTTGAATAACGTTCCAAGTTGATAGCTCAAATCCTTTCAATTTCATTATTCTTGCAGAAGAGTAAAATCAAAACAGCATGTATGTACAAGAGCTGTTAACTTTTAACATTTAAATTTTAGTAGTATTAATAGAACTGTCCCATTTCTTTATTCAAACACCCATATATGAAATGCAGTTTAAAAGGTGTTTAGTGTTAAGTGTTGAGTCATCCATTTGAAACTGAATTCTTTATGGTAAATGGTGGCATTAGTGCAATTATGGGCAATTCACAGTTATCAAGCTAAAAGCATGCTCAAGTGGATCTAGCCAGTTCAGAGGTGATGGCTTCTTAAGGCAGCAAAAAGCTACTTGTTTCATCTCTATCCTTCCTTGTATTCTTGTCCACTGGTTTCTAGAGAACGTTTTAAGTGTCCCATAACTTTGAATTCAATTATTTTAAAACTGTTTTTACAAGTTTCCAGAAGGATTCCATTCCAGTTTAGCATTAACGAGGACTCACCATAAGCAGTTACCTGTAAAACACTTCCAGCTGGGCCCTGCTTCTCCACTGCACATCTTGACTGTAAAAGTTTTACCAACAGTTGCTGTCCTGTGTCAGCCTACAGCATTCATTATAATACTTATATCAGTGCACAATTAGAATGCGTCAGATTTTAAGAGACTGTTCCATAGCTTCCAGAACAGCTCACTGAAGTAAAATGAATTATCTAGATGATGTTGATCAGAATAACTATAAATAAGATGTGCTTGTGTAATGGCTTAAAACAAAATGGCCAGCATAGAAGTGGTTAAAATTTCTGTTCCCTTAAAAAATACAGCAACCTACTCTTCTTTTTCCACAACTTTTCCTCACCTTCCTTTGCAGCTGAGGAATTAGATATTTTGAGAGCATAAGAATACCAGACTGGAGTTAAAACCTGAAAAATAACCTCTTAAAATCTATACTGTACTTTCTAATAGAGAGCTTATTTTTAAATTGTGCCTATGTTAGATTACAAATTGCAAATGTTTTGGAGGCTATTATTCCCAGAGATGCTTGTAAGAAAGTATGTTTTCAAAAATATCCCCACAAGGTAAAGCATTACAATACACCATTGACTAATGGTATTAAAATAAAAATAGACCTAAGTATTCAGCCACAAAACAGGTACAGATGTGGCTTAATATATTGATAATGTCACTTAGAGTGAATTTTTCATTATACTTTCTTTTCAGAGCTGCTTTTAAAAGCTTTGTTGCTGTGGGGTTTCTGTGACTCTTCTCTTCCTTCCACTAGAAGATTATTGCCTGAGTGAGACCACTCTGGCTTTTTTTTTTTTTTTTCCCCAGCATTCTCTCATTTACTTGGATTTTTCTCATTACTACTAGATTCAGCTGATTTCAATACTTCATTGACCTCCTTTCTACCTTATACTCTCCGAGGACTGCTATTGAAAAGTTACACTACCATTATCACCCCTGAATTATTGCTCAGAGCAGCTCTGTGTTCACTAGTTCTTTTAATATTTCATTATAAGTAAAAACGTTGGTCACCTTTGTTACTCTGCTCTGAACTCAAACATTTCATTTATTTCTTTCTGAAATGTTAATTCCAGAACTTAGTATTATTTTTAATGCACATTTCCACCAAACTAGATTAAGAATTCATTAGTAAAACCACTTGAAATCACTTCAGTTGCAGAAGCACTGGGCTGAGCATTCTCAGCATTCACTGGAGCCAAAGCCAAATCTTTACAGTCTGAAGTATGTTACATCAAGCCAATGTCCATGATATTAAAAAATAAGAAGGCTGAGGCACACAAGAGAGAAGTGACTTAAGTACTTATGATTTGACATGTATTTTTTGATCTTTTAGCATTTAAATCATTTCAGATGTATAAAATTCAGACTGACAACTAATACAGAAACAACAGGAAAGTTTGAAGATGCAGACTTTTGGAATTTGAAATGGTGTGTTGCATTTTTTCTTTCAGATAAACCATCGCATAACGTGAGTAGCATTCATATTTCAACAGAAAAAAACATAGGTGGAGACTTTCCTGTTATCACAAAAGCAAGTTGGGTTCTGACTTTAGTGTTATTCTGACTTAAATGTAACAAATGCTTCATTTGAAAACTGTCAGCCATGTACAGAGTCTTCCAGCTGAAAATGAAGGGGGAAGAAGAAAGAAAGAAAGGACACCAGTCCTTTTTGTTACGCTATTCTTGCTAAAATAAAATGGCAGATAGTCATAAAACTGGAAGAAAACAAGTTGGTGATGTTTGTAGCCAGTCAAGCGCAGCTCTCCTTTCATCTGGATAATGAATCATTCACACATTCACAGTCAAGTTTTCACTTTCTTTCACACGTAGGTTTTAATCAACAGATTGACATTGTCTACAGAAAATTGCCTGTAATCAGGGCTGTCCTCAGCTGGGGAAAAGTACATCAGCATGCCACAGCTGCAGAAATGTGCAGGTTTGTAGGGTTCTCTGGTAGTTTTGGTGAGGGGTAACCTCTCAGCCTCCTTTTCCTCCCAGACTGCATGCATATTTTATCATCTTTATCTTGCTGTACAGGTCAGACAGCTACAGCCAGTCTCCAGATGGGATTGTTTATCACTTGCCTGGCAAGTCCTGCTAGTTTGCAAGTAGCCCATGGCCTTGATAAATTCTCTGCTGGGACAGAGGATTTGTCCTACGAGATGAAGTTCATTGTTTCCTTCTTACACTGCACCAGCACTCACGAACATGACCCAGTGGGTTCCCACTTGCAATCCTACAGCTGCCACATGGACTTGACCTCGAGCTGACTTTGATACAATAATTGCTAGAAAAGAGCCAGACTTGACAGAGTGATTTACTTAATTGTACACATATTTTACTGTGTGCTGTTTAAAGTAGCACATTGCACTGTTTACAACGCTTTACTAATATATTTGGAAAAGTAATTGGATAGCTCTAACTATGTAAAATTGCTTATATGAGTGTGACAATGTGGTACACTGCTGCTAAGAAGGTTTTAATCAACTCAACATTGGGTTCATTTGGTTACTAAGCTCCGATGTCTATGCTTCATTTTTATATTATAGGGAGGAAGCTTCCATAAATGTTGAAGACAGACTAAGTAAAAGTAATTATTTAGGGCTTAGCAGGGAGTGTAAGCAATAGAATGAAAAGCCATATGAGCTGAAGTAGAGATTTTTATTTTTTTTTTATAAAGTAATTCTTTGAGTATGAGCTAGATTTACAGGAAAACCGTGAATCATCAACATCATATGAAAGCAATACAGTAAACTTGTTTACTTGGAGTATATATGTGCTTCAAGAGTCACCTTGTACAAAAAAAAAATGAGCTTTAATTACAATAAAACATCTGTTCCTCTTATAAAATGGAAGTCAGCTGCTAAAAAATAGTGGGTTTCTTCCTCCTGCATTCTTTCCTTATGTTTACAGCTTTACAAATACGTAGTTTCTGAAAATGTTTTAAGAAATTTTATTGGCATAACCCATCCCCTCTGTGGGGTTTAGCTGAGGGGCCAGTTTGTGACAGAGATTTGTTGGCTTTGGGGACCCTGGCAGCTCTGGGATTGCAGGGCTGGGATCCTGGGTTTTGGGGACCCTGGCAGGCCTGGGATTGCAGGGCTGGGATCCTGGGTTTTGGGGACCCTGGCAGCTCTGGGATTGCAGGGCTGGGATCCTGGGTTTTGGGGATCCTGGCAGCCCTGGGATTGTGGGGCTGGGCCCATGGTCTTTAGGGAGTCTTGCAGCCCTGGGATTGCCAGGTTGGGAGCATGGCTGTGCTCCTTTAGGTCAGTTTGTTCATGATTCTCCCCAGCTTCTTGATGAGTACATGTGGCTTTGCTGGGCTGGATGGGTGTCCTCTGGCTCCACAGGAGGAGGCGGTGGTGTACATGGGACTTCCGAAGCAGCCCCAGGTTGCCGAGTCAGCTCTGGGTTGGCCACGGCTCTGCTGCTGTCCCCTCAGGCCCTGTCCCCACAGCTGTGCCCAGCCATCCTGGCTGTGGCTGTCCCCACACGGGGTCTAATCCTGATGCCAGCTGCCAGGACACAGCCCAGGCTGAGCCTTCTGCATGGAGGTGCCTGTGGATGGCACTGGGAGCTGCCCCGAGGGCCCTGCTGCCGTGCCCAGGTGTGCTGGGCCAGACCCTGCCCTGCAGCCATGCCAGGCACCTCTCCATCCCTCCCTCCCTCCCTCAGCTTGCACCCAGCCCTGGCAGGAGCTCGCCACTGCTGCATCTTCCTAGGCCTTCTTAAAACTTACTGTCTTGTGCAAGTTAAAAACAAAACAAAAACTGCAGGAGAGGGAGTGAGGAACAAAAATAAGGTGTTTTTTCCACTTAGTGTGCAGAAAAATTTTACGCTGCTCTGATCAGTAACAGCAAAGGCATTTACAGCACCGGTTTGTTTCAATGCAAGAAGCTTAATTTAGCATGACCTTATTCTCGGAGTTTGTTTTGTTTATTCCTCAGGGTGCTTTCCTGCAGCCAGTGAGGGTGCAGCGCTTCCTTGGTGTCCCGAGCATCCTGAGGCAGAGGCTGATCTCCCACAGGGTGAGTCAGGGCTCACACAGCCTTTTCTGGGCAGCTTTTCCTCTGGGCTGGGGGCACTGCTGCCACTTCAACACTTCTGCTGCCTTTGCCTTTTGCTCTGCTCTTGTCTTGAGGATTTTTTCATCTGGCATCATGGTAATTAAAGACAAGTGAGTCAAGCTTTACCTTGGATGAGGGAAGATGAGAGCAGAGGAAAAAGAGGCTCAGACGTAGCTCTTTTCTTTGTTCTCATCTATCAAAGAAGAACTTGCCATATGTTTTCTACTCTTTTGCCGCTTGTTACGTTCTAAATTTGACACCTATTAATTACATGTTACATTATAAAAGTTTTTCAGTTTTTAAAGTGATTCATATTTTCTTCTATGACTTCTTTGCAATGTTACTTTTTGATTTTGTAATTGCAGACTTAGATTTTTTTAATGTTTTTACATGAAATCTGGCATTTTTACCTGAAAAGTGTATAGGAGACGTATCATGCATGACAACTATATTAACTATATTTGATCCCGGTAATGGAAGCAGACATTTCTCCATTAAAGTTAATGGAAATGTAATGATTTATGCCAGCTGTGAAGATCTGTTTGGTTATACTTGCTATAGGAAATCCATTTGTTTGGTGGAATGACAGGGTTCATTTTTCTAAATAATTTAAAAATATTTATTTGAGTGGTTATTAATTCTCAATCTGTAAAAGTTTCTATTTGGAGGATTGCTGGTAGCAAGGCTACCTCACCACTGTGGAGAGACTGCTGTTTCTAGGGAATTACAGCTTTCATGGGTCTACAGGGTTTAGACCTACAATTATTGCAATGTTGGTCCAGTTTATTGAGAGGTGGTGGACAGAGTCAGGGTCCATCATCTTCTGTGTCTTCAGGGAGTTGTGATGATGGAAAAGAGGCACAGAATGTTGGGTTTGTTTTCAACCCTTTGAGAGGAGGGCTCAGCAAACACGAGCCTGCTTTTCTATGTGTCTTGTTCCAGAACAGCTGGAGCGTTTGTTGGTGGTGAAGGCTTGACCTTTGACTGGGAATTCTACACTGGTGTTGCCATACAGCCCTGTAAAGAGCAGCCTCAGCTGTGCTGGATGATGCACTTGGCAATGGCCTCCCCCTCACAGCTTAAAGCCATCCTTAGTTAAGGCTTCCAGGTGAAAGCGTTTGCCTTCTTTATTACTTTTCTTTCATAGTTAAACCCATTACTGCTAAAATTTCACAAGATAGAGCTTCTGTCCAGGGTTCTGCCCTGTACAAAGCAGCAGTATGTGTTTTGCTGTCCGTGCTGTTTTAATGGTTAATCTTTCATTTCTGCCTTTATAGCACGGTGTGACCTCTCTTCTGTGCTATATTGTGTCTGTCCTTGTGGACTCCTTTCACTTTGGTGATATTTCACTTTAATTTCTTCTCAGACCATATCTAGTCTACTGCTTTTTTCCAGTGGAATTCATGTTTCTTATCTGCAGGCCAAGATTCAAACTATAAATTTCATTTCTTTTAGTATTTTCTGCTAAGCTACCACATTTTGAGAATTACTTTCTGCTCTGATTTCCCACAGTTTTATTTTTCAGCCTTTTGAAGGAATGATCTCAACATTCAGACAAGCAAATTGCTAAGCATTTTCAGGCTTTGATTTAATCTATTGTAATTAACCTCATTACTTGATAAAACTGAGTTAGAAAAGTAGATTCCTTCAAGTGTGGAGTATACAAACCCCATCGTTATTTGTGTATGGAAAAAAATTACTGGCTGCTCAGAAAATGTAAAGTATTTTGAAGTTGGTTCTATAGCTCTTTAAGAACACTTCTGCTAGTGCTTCCTATTTCTTCTCAAGTCATTGTTTTTTTCCTTAAGCACAGAATATTCATTTAAAGATCAGATATGAATTCTACGTGAGAGAGATGAATACTACTTTCCTTAGGATTCTTTTGCTTAACTATTTTTGTACCTTAATTTTAAAAACCACAAATCCACAATAATTTATCTCATAATTTGATTGTAATTCAAAATTGAAGAAAACCTATGCTAAAGGGGTTGTCTTTTGAAGCTGACTTAATCTTAAAAGTTAATAAAGTTGCACTGTAGGCATTAAAAATAATTTAATTATTAGAGAAATTGTGATACTTTAAGAAATCTAGTAAAGCTTAGGCTTTATTAATGTGTGACTACCAGTGGAGGACTTGACATGAGGGTAAATTTGTTTTTTTAATACAAATGAAGGGACCTGGTGGTGAGAAGGGGTCACTGATGTATGTTTACACAGGTATGGATGTTCTTCTCACAACACACTGAAGAGTTTCAATAGAATATATGTCATTACATCTTAAACAGGTATTCTGTCAATTGCTTTAAAAATAATTGTCCACTGAAGTCTAGAGTTAGAAATATGCAGTTACAAGGATGGGTCTTTATATGCATAAATTAGTACATGAACACACATGTACCTGCAAAGTCAGTTCCATATGGAAATTGGAAAGGAAAAATTTATTTTGTCTGTCAAAAAATACTGTTCCTCTGAGCTTTACTTTCAGTCGAGAAGAAACACAGGTTTACATGTGGAATGAAAAACCCATACTGCTAAATGTGAACACTTCTTTGGTTTTATGTTTACTCACCATCTTAGGCTTCCTTTGATGGGCCCATTTTTGACTTAAATAAATCAATTATCTGTAGTCATTCCACACTCATTTTTTTGTCTGCAGAGGTAAGTAATCTATTAGGGAACAAATACATTGCTTTGGGATGAAATAATTACTTGTATAATATTCAAAATACTCCATAGGAATTATTAAACTTAGACATTTTTGATTATGATTTACAGAATAAACAGGCTTAGGAGAGAAATTTAGCAATGCTCTTGTATTGGTAATTTCTTTTCTACCTAGAATACACAAGCAGAAGAATTTACTAAATTTTCACAATATTTTTTGCTTTTCACTCTGGGAATTCTTTATTTCCTCTCCTTTTTCAAGGAACAACCAAGGGTGGGAAGGTTACAAAAGACTTTTTTTTTTGAAAAGCATTTCAGATCCCTAAATAATGGCTTAGGTAAATCTGTATGATTAGGATGCTTTGTAGCAGAGTCTGCTATGTAATCTGTCTGGTGTGTCACACACATGCTCTTTAGCCAAGATATGGGATTAAGTTAAAACAGATGTAATATTTCAGAATGCAGATAATGTGAATCCTCCATAAAATATGGTTTTATTTAACTAATATAATGATAGCATGGATTATAAGGCCTTTGAAATGATACCTATTTCTTTAGACTAAACATGTTATATTCAAATATGAGCTTTTGCTCCTTCCAAATAATGGTATTTTTATTGATTGGTATAAGGGTGTCTATGAAAATGAGATCCTACAGGGTAAAGTTAATTAAGAAAAAGAAATGTCTTCTGTTTTCTCAGTGGTCAGTGTGTTACTGCACAAAAAAAAAAAAAATATATAGTTGTTTGCAAATTAATCTAACTGCAAAACTTTATCTGTGCCTGGGAGAAGATGCTGAACATCTCAGTCCTCAACAAGGCCACAAGCATGTAGCTCCAAGCAGTGTCTCTAGCCTCAGAAGAGCAACAGGTTGAAAACCTTGATGTAGGAGAATGCTCTCCACACTGCAGGATGTAAATCTGTTCAGAGGCTTCAAAAACCCTGACTGCTCATTGCTTGTGGAGTCTCTGAAGATGGGGGTGGTCCTTGGGTCCAGCTGAAATACTGGGAGGTTGTTCAGCTGTTCTCCTCAGAGGTTGCATGGTGCACCTGTCTGAATTTTAGGAAAGAACTCAATTTTGTGGTCTGCCCAATTCCCTTCCCCTTCCACAAAAAGCCTTAGGAAGGCTTAGAGCCACTCAGTACAAACCAAATGAGTCACTTTAAAACCAATGATTTTCTTTGGATATTTAGAACTTTGTATGCCTAAAATTAAGCCTGAGACCTTTTAAAAAGGCATTTCCTTCCCTCTAAGCATGTGTCTTGATGAAAATAGCCTGATGCTTTTAAAGAAAGGACTCAGGATCTTAAACACCTATGAAGCATTGATTAGATTTATTTTAGCTGTGTGTTCAGTCAGAATGCATTATTTTTTTCCTCCACTAATGACTCAGATTTGCAGTAAGTGAAGTATAGTTCTTAGCTTGAAGTGCCAGTTTGTTCACTTTTCATTGCATTTACGAGATATTGTACATGAAATAATTTTTCAATATTGATTTGCTCAGAAGTGATTGCTGGTTGTACTGCTAATCATTACACTGTTCTTTATTTTTTGTTCTGTTAAAGATTTAAGTATCCCATTATAAGGCAGCTTGCTTTATAAGAAGCAGTGTTAGGCAATGATGAACTATTCAAAACTATTCCAGAATGAATTGAATCGGTTGTTGGGTAACTCCACACATCTTTCCACCAGCATATGCTGGTCCTGAGAACAGTAGACTTAAAGGAGGAGCAAGATGTAGATGCTGGAAAGCAGAGGTGGTGAGGTTGTTTCACTATTTCATGTAAATACCATTATTAATGGCAGAAGAACATTAATTTTACAGATGAAACTTTGTGGCAAGGACTATGAAGTTACCTCTTTGGAATCCTCACATATTCTAAATATATTCCAGTGGCTACATACAAAAAGAGTTAATTGCAATGGTCAGTGGGTCTAAATATTCACAGATAGGCATTTACTGATTAGTTCCTGGGCATGAGCTTAACTGGGTTATGTATTTGTGCAAATGCTGTTAGCACACAGCAACTGTGATATTAAATATATTAAATGTAGTCACCTAAGAGGTTTAAATTAATTCATCTCACCTCACGTTTTATAATAATGAGTACATACAAAGCTTGCTACTTGGGCATAGCTGGTTAAGCTGCAGTAACATGGCCATATTTCTAATCCTTAGAGTGTCGATATCAACATTTAATACTGTTTAATGAATGCACTTTAAATTGATATCTCCTGTTAATTTGGATTAACTTTCAAGGTGTCCCTATGACAAATGTGGAGAATATGATAATATTTGTTTTATTGTCCTCTAAACTAGCAGGAACCATTATGCCTTAACCTTACTGTTGCCTAAAAGCATCATTTGCAAGCATTATTTTCATGGCCACACAGTCTCTTATGAATTATATAAAGCACTGTTAACTGCTGTGTTTTTTATACAGGCAAACATATTTTGGGAGATCAATGAGTAGCATCTCTCCTGAGTACCCATCTACATTTTTAAGCAGGCTTCATTTTCCATTTGGCACAGCATTTTTATTAGATTAGTAATAGCTATATTTACAAAATCATTAATATTTTGTAAGACTGAGTGAATGTGTAGGGCAAAGAGATTATAGCCAAATAATTAAATGTTTAAGTCAATTTTACCTCTTGTTCTGGAGATTCTATTTTAAATTTTTTCGAGGAGGCAACAGTTTGAAATTGCAGGAGTTGGTAGTAAAAGGTGGAAACTGTTTTTCTGCATTAATAGGTACATACAACTGATAACAAAATCATCAATACATTTGAAAATGAGTGCTTCAAACCCTATGTAATATGTATGTTAGTGCAGGGATTTTGGGGTACATTTTCACCTGCACTGATTCCATTTAAGAAGCTGTGGAAATGCTCAGATGCTCATTTATTTACCTTATTCATGGAACCTACTGGGGCTGTAATCAGCTCATCATGAAACCTTGCACCAGAGGCACTAGTCCTCATTAATACAGCCAGTTTCTCCTACAGAAAGAGATTTAAGAACAATTTCACAAAACCATAGCAAAAATACTCCTGCTTCTCCCAATATTTGCAGTTATTCTATTTCCATTAATGCATTTTTCCACCTAGATATGTCTGTGAAGCTCTCCTTGAAAGACAAATGCTTTGAACATTCTAGGTAGTTTCTTGCTATAAAGGAAATATTTGCAATGGAATGAAAACTTTTTTCTTTCTTTTTTTTTTTTCTTTTTTTTTTTTGAAGAACCAGACTATTATGATAAAAGCTTATTGTTGGAGTTGACCAAAGGCACAAGACTTTTTCAGCTCTTAAGCTGGCTGAAACTCGCCAGTGTTACAAGACAGTTGTTTTTTATTTTTGCTGGTCTTAATGAACTCACTGGGCTTGTTCAGAAAAGCAAATAAACACAGAAAATGTGTGCTGAGGTCCTGACATTTGGACTTCAGAGAATTATCCATAGTTAAACTTCTAAACGGTGCAGCTGGCCAAGGTGCAATTCAGCATGAAGTCAGTCTCAGATGACTTAATGAGGGATCCACTGAAGGCAGGGATGAGCAGTGTAAGCACCAGGCCAGAACAGTGATTGTCACAGAAAAACACAAGGACAGGTGGGAAACTGAAGCAGTGGACCTGATCACAAAATATAGCCATGGTTTATAAATCTCCTTTTGGCACTCTAAGTGTAGAAGCAAAGGAAAAGAAAAGATATGGTAATGATTTGATGTCTCTTTTCCAAAGTTCACGACCACATTGTGTAGACAGTGGGTTTTTTCAACAATAGCAATATCCCCAGCTACTTCTCTGACCATTTTTAAAAAGGCAATGTCTCAATTTAGAAAGTTTTCATAATTTCCTTAATCATCTCCTGCTAAGTAAAAGGAAATGCTGGTCTCATTTAATTCACACTAATAGATAAATCAGTCCTAAATGAAGGTGGAGGTGTGAAATTTCCAGCTATGCTGGAAAGAAAACTAAATCATCAATAAAATATTTCCTTATAGGCATCTTTTCCATAATGTCTGTAAAGCATTAGGTTTAAAATAGGTTTATTTTACAAAATCACTATAGCATCCTTCTCTGCTAAGGAAGGAAAAAAACTCTGAAGTGCCACTGTTCTTAGACTTTTATTTATTAATGGCCACAACTTCAAGCCTCATGAATTTGTCGAGAAGACTAAAGAGAACCTCTAAAACTATAGCAGTGTTTTTATGCCACTGGGGAAAATCAGTATTTCTCTGATAAACCTGTCTTTCTGCTCAATGATCCATGAACGAGGAAGGATTTCCAAACAAGCCAATGGATACTTCAAAGGAGCTTTTTGTCTGTTGTGTCAATGGGCACATCTGAAATAATGCTGTAATTTTTAACAGGACACATCATATTGAGGTGCATAATTTCTGTGGCAAACCTGAAGTCAGTGTGATCTTTTACAAGGGTAGCTTAAGCAATATCTTATTTTATCCTCTGGCTGACCAACAGCTTGAGCTGCCCAGCTTAAAATGTAAAAGCAAAGCTCAAAGCTAAATTAGAGAGACTTTTGCAGGATTGGTCTAAGATTTTAAAGAAAGTAAGGATATTATAATGCAAACCCAGACCTCTATACAAAATTACTTTGTAACTTTTATCATTCAGTGTGAGTAAATGTGCATCTTTAATTTTGATTTGACAAAAAGTTGAATTAAAATGTGTAACACCTGTCCAGTATGCCCATGTGCTATAAAATACATCCTGTGAAAGTAGCAACTCTGCAGGGTGCTTTATAACCGCGTGCCTGTGAGATGACCACAGCTGATCTTGTTGCTGAGACTGTTCTTGGTTGTGGTGTGTGACACCACAACCTGATCTCACGGTGATCCTTTTGGCAAGGCGCTGGACAATTTGGTGCTCCTCATAAACTTTTCTATCTATTCTAATAGTTCCAAAATGGATGAAATAAAATAATAAGTCGCTATCTTCAAGATCTGTGGAGCAAGATCCATGTTTTGATGAGTGCATTTACTGGCCTTGGGTGTGATCTACCAAGCTACTAAAAAGAGGAAAAAAAAATTAAGGAATTGCAGCCAACACCTCCATCCCCCCTGTCTGAGTGAAAACTAAGAGCCAGCTATACTATTCCAATTCTCCGATCCTCCAATGTGTTTTTCTTAGCAGCAGCAGCTCTTTTGGGAAGTGTAACCATGGAAATTAGAAATTACTATCCTAACAGCAATTTGAGAGTCATTTATTGAAAAGGGTGCTCTCTTTGAGGAAAAGATAGGAGGGGCAGAGGGAATAAGTTGTATGAATTCACGTTAATGACCGGGGCTTGAAATACTGAAGAGCTGAACTACTATTTAATGACTGAAAATGGATGCAAATTGTATCAGTGATAATGAACCAAAGAGAAAGTGAAATGTATTAGGGAAAAAAAAATAGTGTGAATCGCCCAGTTTTGAAAACCTTTTTTGCCTTCACAATCCTTGCTATTCATAAAAGTACTTGATGGTTCTAATTGTTTTAACATCTCATCAAGGCTTCCTATATCAATGGGAATGTTCTCTCTTCCTAGATATGATTTAATGATTTAATCACTGTGGTTTCTTACTGTGAGCCCTGCTAATAGGGATCCTACACAGATTACGTAAATTGTATTCACTCAAGGACTGTAAATAGTGAAGCACTTAATTCTATTACCTTTTTTTTCCTCCTCAATTTAATTGAAATGGAACAATTTAAACGGAGCAATTAGAGAGCTTTCTGGCAGCCCAAGAATAGTTAAAATTATCTTGTTTTATTATGATTTCTTTTAGATTACTAGTGTAGATGGCTAGTTTGGAGCTATATCTTAGATTATGCGGATTATCGGTCCAAGTAAAATATGTGTGTACAGGCATGAAGTGCATTTCCTCCCAATTCCACCCTGTGCCTCGTCCTGTGGCTGACGTTTTCCACGAAATGGGTTACTTGAGGCAGGTTTGCTGTGTGACTGCTTGCAATAAGCAGATTTCACCCTACCACCTTGCCTGCCTTTTCTCCTGAAGCTGTTTATGATAATTCCAGCTGAGTATTCAGAACATGTGCACGGTATTGTTGCCTGTCACACAGGCTGTTTGGCATGAAGGCTTTCTC